>NW_008682181.1:30609-44455 GCF_000695815.1 Acanthisitta chloris
TACATTTCTTTATTACTGCCTAGCACAGTGACAAAGATTTTGAGTTAAACACACACATCATCTCAACTCTTCCAACTAAACAAAATTAGGTGGTTTTCACCCCTCCAAGTTCTGCTCAGAACACCACTATATATTGACTCACACGGTTCATACGCAGCAGGTGACTACACAAGCATGGGAATGTTCACAGCTGTTGGCTTCTGCTTTTCTAAGTTTTGCCACTGTCAATTTTTTCCTCTCAAAGAGTCAGAGAAGTAGGGTGGGTCCAAATACCACCTGTTTCCTTAGACAACATTTATTTGCTTGTCACCACAGTTAAAGTCAAGGGCAAAAATGTACATGTAAAAATAAATGCAACGTTTTCAGCTAGCAGAACAATTTAAACCTTTACTAACTTGTGCTCTGGATACAAGTGTGGATGCCCATACTTCTGGTATCTACAGCATTTCAAAGAACAACTGACATCATGGGAATGGGAATGAGGCAAAGGTCAAATATTTGACACTTTTATGGCAATCACCATTTGGTGCAATGAAAGGAAAAACTGACAGCTGCACTCAGAAATACAGCTGGTTATGAAAAATATCAATGCAACAAAGAAACTGCATTATATACCTTAAAAGAAACTGGGATATATTAAATTTTTTCTTTACAGGTAAATGGAAAGACTTCTGTGCAGTCAGATAAAAGAGATTTAGGTAAATGTCAACAGGCAGAGAAGGTACAGACACTCCATAATTCTCAACTGATGTTGTGTTGACAATGAAAGGAAAATTATTTTTATTTGACTGCTGGTTTTGATGCACATGCAATGCTGTCAATAATGTTCTGTACATTTTTATGTAGAATTCCTACATTCAGTAGCTTTGATGCCAATTCTCCTCATTGCATATGAAGTAACATTTTAAGGGAAATGCTCTTAGGATAATGCTGATAGAACTCACTTAATTTGCTTGAATAAAATAATAAGAAATACAAAGAATCTTCAAGGGAAGTTGCTAATTTCCTCTAAGGCTGCACAAAATAATGATGTCCTAAGAGAGAGGAATCAACAAAATAGTCACCAAACATCAATGCAAAAAAATAAAGTGATCCAGACAGGAAAACCCTTATCTACTGTATGCTATCTGTGGCCTATTCATGTTAGATTCTCATAGCATCAATAGAGAGTGCATGGATGCCTTGGGGGAAAAACATCTCTTCTCAGCCTATGCATTCTCTCAGTGGTTTATGGAACTCTTTTAGAGTCAGATGTGCATCGTGGTTTTATGCATGCATATGTCAAAAAATACCAGACAGATACAGTTTATAGCTACCTACTTGCAAAAAAACCCCCAACAACCCCAAACCCAAAAAGACAGGCTGGCAAAATGCATGCAAGGAAATGGATGAAACACATCAAATTCCTAAAGCAAGAATGAACACAACTAACACCTAGATTCTGCATGTCTTAAATATAAAGATCCTTCTTTCCCAGTACAAATTTTGTTGACTGGTCTTCAAGTACCAAATTAACAAAGCATCACCTTCTAGTTTATCAGAGATCTTACTCACTTAGCATCCCCCAGTGATCAAACTGTGGCAACACCTGAACAGCTGCAAAGCATTAGTTACTGAAGACCATGGTAGTGCTGCCATTTAGGCTAAAAATTTCTTGTCTGTTAGTGGCTAACTTGGCAAGATCAGTATTCACTGAAAGAAATCATGCTTAAGGCTATAAAAGAAAACAGGAAGGTTACAAAATTCTACAAGCTGAATAATTATGATTATCAAACCCTACCTCTAATTCCTCTGTGGAAGAGTCCTAGGCTTGATTTAGCCTTCCAAATGGTAGCTTCTTTTCTGTATTTTCTTTTTCTTCTTATTACTTGTGGACATGTAACAGAAAGTCTAAAGTCTACTCTGATAAAGTGCAACACATTCAGAACTTGCCTTCCCTCCCTGTCTGCATGCTGGTGTGAGGCAGGGTGTACAGAATGCAAAGTGAACCTGTTTAACTGCTCAGGTGGCCTGCTGATAGTCTGGAGAATTGCATCAGCTGTTTGGCTGGTAAAGGAGTGGGGAAGTTGGAATGTGGAGATAATCCCTCAAAACAAACACAGACATTTGGTAAGTCAACACTAACCCATGTCCAGGCATACAAGGTGATGGCCATACTACCCAACTTCCAGATCCAGAACAGACAAGAGTAGAACTACTGTAACAAGAAACTGAGTATTGCATTGTTATGCACAGAAGATCTGGAGGACAGCAGAGAAATCAAAGATAAACAGCAGAGCAATTCAACTGAACGTAACTGGGAGCTCACATTCCACTGAACCAAACTGCCATGTGTTAAAATCCAAGCAATGCGCAGCCTTCAGAGCTTTTATGAGATTAGTAAGTGCACTGAAACAGGATCTGAACACTTCAGTGCACATTGAAAACTGCTTCCCTGTTCACCTGCCAATTTCATCAGCTTTTGTTGACTCTCAGTCCACCTTTGACCTGCCTTTCAAATACATTGCTTCCTTTCCTGCAGCTTATATACGAAATTTTACCTCCATATGTGGTACTACTTCCACCCTTCTATTCCTTAGGGTTCAGGATTTGGCAAGGTGACTCAATAACATTAATATATTTTACCACTGCACAGGTTATTCTCCATTTGAGGTTCATACTTGGACTGCCTTTCAGAACTACTTTTCTGTACAATGCAAGTCTGAGTCCAAACTAAGTATTCCCTGAAAAACTGCACTCCAGTGGGAAAGATACCAGTTTTCCTGGTCTTGTCAAAACTTCTGCAAAGTAATGCACTGCAGATGACACTGCTCATGGACCACATGGAAAATGCTGCTCAAATGTACTAGCACATCCATACATATCTCAAAAGCACTGCTCTTATGCTTCCACCACTTATAATACACAACAAAGGACAAGGCCAATAGGAACAATGGGCTGAGATGGAATTTGTACAGCAGATCCATTCATTATACTCAGCTCTTTGGCTCTGCATGGCAGTGCTTCAATCCTAAGGTGCAGAGTATCCTACACCTATACTCCAAAAGGATCCACAAATGCATTGCAAAAAACTCTTATGTGCAAAGATGACAGGAAAAAAAGTACAAAACATTATGATATGTTACTACCATGAACCATGCTAAAGAAAGTTTGTACAAGAGAAGCTGGTGAATGAATGTTATTAAAACAGACAGTATCTGACCAGCTGTGATATGAACAGGGAAATTTCATTTGTAAGTGACTAGGAAAAACAGCAAAACTGACACAGCTGTTACTAAAATCTTGCTGTCTACTTCTAACACACCTCCCTCAGCAAGAAAGCTCTGACAAAACACCATCACCTTCCCACCATTTACTTCAAAAACTATTCACACCCCTTTTAAATCTAGCACTTTACTCTGCTGGGAGTTTCTGAAAATCTGCAAAGCACTTCTCCTACTATGACCAATTTTGAACAGTCATATGTGAAAATTGGAGTGAAAATCATCCACTGCATAGAGATTTGTAGGTGCTGAATAAAACTATGTGAATATCTTGCTGTACTGTAGTGCAAGGTGAAGTTTCCTGATCACTCCACACTGATTTAAGTGTCCTGCTCCTGAGCAGGGTAAGAGCAGCTACCTTCAAGACACCTGTCCCTGCCTGCTCTAGTGCTTGTGTAATACTGTGAGTGGGACTAGAAAAATAAACTGAAAAACCATGTTTTTTGACAGTGTCCCTACTTCAGCTGCTTTAAAATGACCACTAAGCTCTTCCCTTTACATTTTTACCAGTGTACAGGAACCTAAAGAGCCCTAAACCCTTTGCAAAGCCAATGATGTGGCTCTTGTTAGAGAGATGCTACAGAAATAGGAACACCTGCCTGAAAGTTGGCTGGGGAAGTATAAAAATAAAAATCAAGTAACTGAAGAAGCATTTTCATTACTTAGAATATTTCAGACATTAATGTGAGTAGGAGAGACAGCTTTAGAAAAAGAGAATAATGAAAACCTTCTTTCAAAAGAAATATAGAATTGTAACAGATCAAAGTGTGATCCATTTTGGAAGTGACTTCTGCTCCCCTTTTTCCATCTCCACTTTGCAGGATGCAACACACATCACAGTTGAGCATGTCTCCAGGTGGCAGTGAGAGAAACATTGCCTCCTGGTGCTCCACACCCTCTGCAGCACCACAACCACTTTTCTGCAGCTGAGCTACAGGAAATGAATTTGTAGCTCAAACTATTTAGGAGCACTTCCTAAAGAAATAAAGGATCCAGAAGTGCAAGACAGTGGCACTTAAAGTGCTGTTTATGTTGTTCAAATTTCATGTGGAAAACTCAGGACACTAGACATTTCTCAAGTTCAGAACCTCAGAAGAGTAAGCTCAGAATTTCTGCAAAAGCTAGGTACCAGTTGTCTGGGTATTTTTTTTTAAAACTTTTAGTAAATACACCTTCATATCCTGCTGTGTTAACCACACAGAGAGCAGCAGTGAACATGATGCATCTTGAGATTCAGCTCACCACTTGCCAATACAAAAAGAATCACCAATATCAGTCTAGGTTTTTCTGTGTATATAAAGCTTAAAGTTGTCTCTATTTCTTCTGACAGCTTACATATGCATATTTACTTGTTATAACCCAAAGAAGTTACTGCCACAGAGGACACTCATTTTTTTGTGCCTGCCCACACATGGTCAAAACAATGCACAGTTCAGGGATACTAGTGGATTTTACATTTAATACAAAGTCTAGCAAAATAGCCTAAGCTAAACTTGAAAAACTTGATCATCTCTGACTCTCAGAGATCTGGGGCTCTTGGCTGACTGACTAGATTTTAACCCCAGCAGCTTTTTCTCTTACTGCTCTCCTGCAGAGTACCCTGGCCTGGGGTGTACACTGCACTTGAATGGAGAAACTGGTCAGTAGAGTGAAGAGTCTATAAGGGGAAACCCATAAATCACAGATGTTCCCTTATTTCCCTCTCTTCATGCCTACTTTTGCAGAACATGACAAACCATGTTATCTTTAAAACCTTCTTTGCCCTCTGCCCAGTTTTGCTGAAATTGATCTTTTGTTGATACATCAGCTGTTTGTACAAATTAAAGGAAATCAGTCTAAAAAGAGCCAGAAATATTCCAGGAGATGCATAAAAATCCAAATGAAAACCCCCAATATTTGCTATGTATAAAATAAAAAAACCTCTTGAATATGTACACTGAAACAAATACAGAAGAAGAAAAAGAGTGAAGAAAAAGGCCAAATATTTTAAATCTCTCCTCCTATTAATAGCACATCCTGCTTTCTATTTTGGCCACACTTGTTTCTCCAACTATTCTGCTTACCCAGCTGTAGGCTGTTAAGATTGTATCTTGCTGCTATTATGTCTCAGAGGAAATGCTTGGATAGGCAATTTAGATGGATTTTTTTTTTTCCAATTTAATATGGGAAGGTTTTGTGGCTTTCAAAAACAAGTAAGGCTATTCCCAGTCACAAAGAGATGCATCAAACCTGCAAAAATAGTAATTTCACAGAACAGCTGAGGCTGAACAGGCCCTGCACATGCCTTTAAGTATAGGAAAGCATTTCACATGTATATTTACACAACATGCTCTTGAGATCACTTCACTGTGAAGTACACTAAATTTGAGAGGTATCTGTGTCCAAATAGAGTTTACCTCACTGTGAATCAAATTATGTTGCATGCAGTGCATTAGTGACAGAAACACTTCTGCTCTGAGCTGTTAATCAAGGTCTCACTTTAAGATGCAAGAAAAGCATCTCAGTGACTCAGAGAAGTCAGAAGATGGAGCTTGCAGAGCTCATGCTTTGAAATTCAAACTTTAGAGAGCCAGAGACCATTACCTACTAGCTGTTCTCAGGCATTCTTGGCCTCAGCATGTGCTGCACTGCCTGGCTCACATGAAGTGGGATGCATAAAATGATATACCTGCATGCTCATGCACAGTGACTTTCTTTTGGTCTGTAGTCTTTCAGCTCTACAGAATTTCAGGAAATAAATATGGAAACTATGGATAACTACAACTCAAGTGGCAAATGTCACAGACTGGAGCAGCATACATGGGGACAAATCCAGTCTGGTATGAAGTATATGCTACAGAACTCAACTGAGGTCAAAGAAATCTCATTCCTTCTGCTAGGCCAGAATTTTTCTAGTTCTATACTCCAGCATGTAAAGATGAAATAGAAGCATCATCTTTTCTTCAGAGCAATACTTGGTGACAATTTTTTACCCCAGAAATCATTCAACTAGTACACAAAAATAATTTCTTCTCTGGCTAATTAATGTGACACGAGAGGAACAATGTTACATACAAAGCTGAGAAGTAAAAACCCAACAGCTGATGAGCTTGGCTCCCATCATGTAGGTGGGAAACTGCAGTGGCAGTACAAACAGAACACCAGACAAGTATGTCCACTCGGTAGACAAAACGATTCACACTTCACAGGATACATACATCAGTAAGTTCATGGAAGCAAATAAACCCAGACTTTACCATCATATCTGCTGGGAGAATCACATGCTTTCTGAGGAGTTGCCACTCGCAGGAATATCTGTTGCCTCCACGAATGCCTTCGAGTCCTTACAGGGCTCTCTGCATCGATGGCCTGATGGCTGTGCTTGGATTCATAGTCACTAGAACAGTGGAACACAGAACAGCTTGTGAGCAGGTTACCTCAGGCTGCTGCTACCAGTGACACAGTCCTCAGTGAACACAGCAACATGAACCATCAGCTAAGGAGTGCAGTGTGCTGTGCACATGCAAACTCTTAGTGTTAGGCAGGTGAAGTTTGCTCTGCAGCAGCATCTTATACAAGGCTCCAAGCACCACTCAGGCTCACTACCAGGGGCTGGCAGCCCTGTGCAATCTGCTTTCTCCAGTCTTAATCAGTTTTCAGTTTTCTTTGCAGCAATGTACTAAACACAACATACTAGAGACACACAAACAATAAAACAGCTTTACTATTAAGCTATTTATATGCTATCCACAAAATCTAGCAATTATGCACAGGAGACACAAAGACTTGCTGATGCCTTTTATCAGCACACATCAAGGAGCTTTATAACACCAATCAGACTTCCAACCTTCTGTGAACTGGGCATGGAATACACTCCTTCCCAACATGGACTTGGAGCAAAACTTTTATCCCCTGTGTTTGCAAGTCACCCTCTGAAATGAGCAACAAGCTTGGGAACAGTGTCCAGGAACCTTGGATACTATTCCTTTGATGTAACCCACAAACTCCATACAGAGGTTCTTATTCAGAATATTAAATGAAATAGTGTAGAGAAATGCCATTTTCTTCTTTAAAATCCCACTAATAACTTCCATCCCTTACAACTCTAAAGTATTCATTGCTTTATTCCAGCCATTCATTTGCTAAATGGTTGCACGAGTCTTTGTTGAAGCTGACAGGGATAAATGAAATTCAAATAGTTGTCAGCAACAGGGAGGAGCATTTTACAGGTCATCCTCTCCTCCTAACTTGAGGATGCTGACAAGGCTTAGGATTAACAATGTATATTCTCTTAACTGAAAACTCTGTTTTTGTCAGGAATAATCACAGAAGGACATAGATATGTCTCTTCACTGAAAACTGTGTTTTTCTCAGGAATAATCACAGAAGGACATAGATGGAAGTTGCATGATCATTGCAACATCAACATGCATAAATCCTGCAGTCTTAATGGGAGAGTAGTCTGGGATAGCTCTATCCTTTTGACAGCAATTATATGCAGAACACATGCAAGTGAACTGTTGCACAAATCAGGTTTTGCAAGTGCAAAACACTGAAAACTGTGTTTTTCTCAGGAATAATCACAGAAGGACATAGATGGAAGTTGCATGATCATTGCAACATCAACATGCATAAATCCTGCAGTCTTAATGGGAGAGTAGTCTGGGATAGCTCTATCCTTTTGACAGCAATTATATGCAGAACACATGCAAGTGAACTGTTGCACAAATCAGGTTTTGCAAGTGCAAAAAGCATTTGAAGTATTTCAGACAGAGACCTTTGAAAATACAGTTTTACCTCTAGGCTTTAAGAGAGAAGCCTACCTTGTTGTGCTCCTAAAGTCAGAGGTGTTATTTTCATCTACAGGAGCCAGAAATTTTAAGAAATTTGGCACAGAAGAGGAAGAATGAAGCTTTTTCCTTAAGGCAGTACGGTAGGACATGCTGAGAGTGCAGTTGGGAGAAGTATAGTTTAGAACAAAGAAGTATAAATCCACAGAATAAAAATAATACACATTTCTAAGTTTCAAACAAAAAGCAGGTAAAACCTGAAAGCTTGAATATCAAGGAAGCCAAAGTCAAAACTGAAACTGCTAACAAAGTGCTACTTTGAAATACATATTTGTTTGGGCAAACGAAAATGTTCCAAAATATATATAAATGTACCTCCAGTAAAGTTATTATTCTCTGCTATATCACAAGATTTTAATGCATGTTTCAAATAAATTCCTTTGCTCTAATGGATCTGGTGCGAACTTTATCAATGCACATTTACTTAAATATCAGTTTCAACAACTGACTAAAGTTGGGGGAAAAGGTTAAGAAAAGTTGACACTGATAATTGTTGTGCTGGCAAATGAAAAATAAGACTTTGGCAAAAAACATATTGTAAAGCATTAACAGGGTTTTATCCAGGCAAGTTTGGAACTTTTAAATTAGAAGCTGAGCCTTCTGACTGACCATTCAGGATTGTGGCTCTGTTTATGCAACAGACAGGAGTGCTAATCCAGCTTCATCAATAGTCTTCTGGCCAATGTAATTCTGCTTATCTTTTAAAATAACAAGTCTCAAACATACTCAGAAGAAGGTTAATAAAAAGTACTAAGAACAACTCAGACAATGAAAAGCTTTTGCATGGAATGAAAACATAGAAAACTACTTGGCTGATGATGCTAGAAGACCTTGTCTCAAAAGAGTAGACAAAACCCACAGGAGTAGGAGAATTTACTCCTGAAAAAGTAAGCTTAAAGAATTGCTTCAGATAAACCATAATGATATATATCTGGATGGCATTTAGTGCTCTTTCCTGAAGATGTGAATGGGATGGGGAGGATACTCTGGGATAATCACTAGGATAAAGTAAAGCTGGTTCTTAATTAGCTGGAACTGAGATGAAGAAGACAAGGGTACAGAATGGTGTGCCCTGCAAACAGGTATCACTTATAATCATGCTGTAAATCCATCAGTTACATGGAAATTCCACTTACAGAATACAATCAACTTGTGAAGCTTAACTTTATTGATTTAAACTCAGCCCATTTGATATCCCTATCAATTTCCATTTCTGGTCTTGTTGTTTAGAGGTTCCATATGGTATATACTACTAGTTAGTACTCAGCAAAAAAACCCTAAAAAAAGGTGAAATAAGGTTCTCAGTTGAGTATTTTCTCAGGTTCAGAAAACACAGTGCCTTGGGAAAACAGGAAACTTTCACCCAAGAGTACAAAACTGAACAATAAACAGCAACAGCAGTAAAATTCCTTGCCAATGCCCAGCGACTGTTGGCAGTGCTTCCAAGGCCATTTGGTCTCATTGGTCTCATGAGCAGTTTTAGCTCAAGGGGTTAAGAGGGGGTTTCACAGATCAAGATATTTTAGGGAGCTACTTAGTTTCAGGTTCTGAGGAAAACAAAGTATTCATTTCCTTTTCTCAGTGCTCTCTCTGTGTATTTTAATTCTAAGAAAGGAGGCACAGAAAAGTGTAATTTGATATTGATGAAAGCAACCCAAACAAATACATGAGGTGATGGGTTGGGGTCTTTTGTTGGTTTGTTCTTGGGTTTTTGTGGAGGTGATGGGTTGGGTTTTTTTGTTGGTTTGTTCTTGGGTTTTTGTTTTGTGAAGAGCAGCTGTAGTGGTAGGGTTGTTTGTGGGTTTTAGTTATTTGGGAGGTTTTTTTGTATCACCTGTCTATAGTCCTGCTACTTCTTGCCCCATTTAGTTAACTTGGTCAACTTGCCTTTAATGCCAGGCACAAAAGAGTATGAATATGTTTCTGTGATAGCATGAACAAAGCAGAACAGAACTGAAAGATTCAGGAGGGACAGAGTGAAGTCCCAGGTTCTTGGCAACTTTGCCCTCACACAATTTAAGCAGTGCTGCTTGAATGAGGAGGGAGAGAGTGAACTCCCAGGTTCTTGGCAACTTAGCCCTCACACAATTTAAGCAGTGCTGCTGTCTGCTGCATAACAACAAACTGCTTTGGAGCAACTGGCTCTAAATAAAGAGCCAGTGTCTGAAAAATTGTTATTGATTAAAACAACAAATTATGTAAGTAGCAGCTCTACATTCAGTAGTGGACCAGTTAAAGAGTTCCCTCTCCCATAAAAACCTACCACCTTTGGTCTATATTAAATTATTGTAATTATTTACACTATATAGCTTCGTATTTATGACACGGAAAATCAAACCCTACCCCAAACCATGTACAGGTGCTAGCTCACCTTTTTTGTGCAAAATGCCCACTTTGTTCTCCACTTGAATTATGCCTCAGATATTTTAAAAAGTTGGGTGAAGAGGCCGAGGGATTAAGACGAGCTAGAGTAGGAGAACGCGCGAGTTGACCAGAAGAACTTTGAGATTCGCCCACAGATGTGTTCAAACCATATGGTGGGATTCCAACCAGAGTGATGGAGTTGAGGTAGCACAAAGAACAAAACGTAAGAAAGGAAAGGAGGGGGAAAAAAAGAAAGTGAAATCCCTTCTCTAATCTTTGAAAGTGACCTGGCATATATGAGACATTTCCTGGTTTTCACAGTTAATGCAGAAACTTTAAGCACCCAAACATTTTAGCCCAATCAGCAAAGCCCCAAATACATATTTACAGGTTTCAGTCAGGCATTTCAGCATATGACTAGATTCAAACTCACAACAAATTGGCACTAACACCCCCATTTCTTTTACCTTGTGTGTGTTTTCACTTGGTTTCTATGATAAAGTCAGGCATATGATCAAGTGTTCCAATGGATGAGAAGTGAAACGCTAAGGGAAGAACTGAATTTATTTATACTTTGAAAACAATTTATGACTTGAGGTAAGCTGTTCAAAAACACTCATAAAACAGCCAAGACTTGTTACAAGTCTATCCTTCCAGTGATTTTTGAGAATTTTATGTATACCTGTAAGTTTTGCATTTCCTCTGTTTTTGTACATTTGCTATGAAATGGAAGCAACAGAGATTTCTTTTTGATTTGAATTACGTGAGGGAGCAGGCACACTAAAAATCACATCACCAAACCCAAACAGAAATAACCAAGGAAATGAAAAATATACTCAATTTCCAGCTGCATTCCTATAGTAAGATACTAACTGACTGAACAAGCTGCTACAAGCATCAAGGCAGCTCTTATGAAGATAGCAGACCAACAGATAACAAGTCCTAAACTGCACTACAAAAACATTCTGGAATTTTAGAATTAAGAAGGGTCAAAGAAAGGACAAAAAGGCAACCCAGGTTATAGGTTTCCTTTCAAATATTATAAGTTTTGTGGGTTTTTTCTCCACTGTCATCACCCTTTTCAGGCATGTTTGTTTACTGCCCAGCCTCCTGCAGGAAAAAATGAGCTGGAACACATACAGATTTCCTCCTAAGTGGTGTAAACGAGCAGTTTTGGCAGTAAAACAGAAGCTTACAGACAGAACTGTTTCCATAGTAATTGGAAAAAGGCAGACAGAAGGATGAGAGAAACCTGCCATAAAGAGGAGACTAGAGATGCAGAGGCAGGATTCTGAAGAATAGCTTGAAAGGCATTAGCATTAAAGCAAGCAGTAGCTTCTTTCTGCAAGTAAAATCTAGATAGGCTCATTGAAAAGCCAGACAGGAGCTTCACCTCTACCAATAACCAGGCAATTTGTGTTAGTTTTGTACACTATTTTAAAGTCATACACAAATTCATCAACTAATGAGGTTTTCTGGATCACAAAAGCTACTGGGTTTATCTCTCTACATAAGGAACAAGAAGCAACATTTACTTATACTGCTCACAGATCAAAACAGAAGTTAATGCTTGCACAATGTAGCTGAGCAATTCTATGTTGTGCTTATACAGAAGTTAATGCTTGCACAAATATAGCTGAGCAATTCTATGTTGTGCTTATATGTAGTTTTGTGACATATACTGTAGAACTCCATATCTCATGTCTTCTCTCCCCTATGGAGCACACAAGGCTAAAAGTGTTTTTAAACAGAATACCTCCAAACTTCCAAAGAGTGACACACTGCTGCAACACATTTCTTATCCATTAAGAGGACATACCTGGTATGCAATGATCATCCCCAAATATGCCCTCAACAAACAAAATCATAGCCTGCTTTTAATAAGTCTTACTTTCTTTTGTGAGGAGTCTCTGTGCTCACTGAGTGATACCTCATAAGTTTCCTCTGAGGAACAGTTGGTGATGTTTCAACAGGTTCCAGAGACTCCTGGCTTTCTGTTGGCAAGTGGCTCAGGGTGTTTGCTCTCCTCCGAAAGCTTTGCTGAGGTAATGTAACAGACTGCTCAAGGGGAGAATCATCTGTGTCACTGGAGAGATCACCCACTGAGCCGCTGGTCTGGACAGCGTTTTCCGTAGGAAGAGCAGGAACTCTGTCTTTGTCCTTTTCACACAATGGTGGCTCCTAGCAGTGCAAGAAAGAAAGTTATCAATATGTGGGTTTGGAATTAACCTTTTTGAGGTTGCAGTCCCATGCTGTTATTCACACTCCACAGAGACCTGCTTCAAACGTGCACATTTTCATCAAGACAGCTCAATGAAAGATCTTTGATGTTTTATGGCTTTGTTATTAATCATTTAGGTCAACAAAGCAGAGTCCCTATTTTGCAGAGAAAAAGTAATTTTAAGAGTAATTGCATTTGATATTATGTTAAATATAACTCAGAAGAGAGAGGACCAGAACAAAAGTTTTGGCTAACAGTGGAAAGGGTGGTAGCATTTCAGAGTACTGTATATTTAGCACCTCATCTAACACAATACTCCTCTTGTCTATCTGAAGATTCACACTAAGAATTTAATCCTAGGACTAGACAGATGCATGTTTCAGTCCCAAAACATGGATTTCCTTCATTCCTCACCTCGTGTGCTTTCTGCAGACTCAGCCACTCTTTCAAAAACATAAGCAGCAATAGCAGACTATTGATTACATGAAGTCAGGAGTCTGTAGGAGACCAGGCACTACAGCAGAATCAATAGCTGTATATCCAAGTCTGCAGAGTGCTATGTTGCCTCCAGGGAAGAAGACTGGCTTCTATGCTGTGTTTTTTGTAAGGTTTTATACAGACTAAAAGCTTTCTAAACACACAATGGGGAAAATAACTCCACTTCTTGTTTTCGTTCTATGTTTTTTTATGAATACAATCCTGCATTCATGGTATATACTTTCAAGGCTAAAACCAGCCAGATTAGGATCAGCAGCATGGTAATTAGAGCATTTGTTTTGATGCACATTGTTGCAATATTCAAGTGATGTTAAATAACATTTTATTCACCTACAAAATATATGTTATACACAGTACGAGGCATTTCTAATTCAGATAGAGACTCAATTGTACTTCTCTTGTTTATAGCACAGGGAACAGAATGAAAAGCCTGAAAGCAACTTCAAACTCGTGGAGACCAGATTTACTATGAGAGCATCTTGCACATCACCACTGTGTTGACATGTGACTACTATTCTTAGCCTGAATCTCTGTTATCGGAGTAAACTGGAAAATATCTTTGTTCAAGCTGTCCCTCAGAGGACTCAGATTTTAACATGTTAAATATATGAAAAATCATTTAGGTAACCAACTTGCAAACTCTAAAAAGCTTAAATATTGCTTCAGGCTGG
>NW_008682182.1:0-2194 GCF_000695815.1 Acanthisitta chloris
GTGTACAGGCAGGGTTTGGTGTGCAGGTGGGGTTTGGTGTGCTGGTAGGGATTGGTGTGTAGGGAGAGTTTGGTGTGCATAGGCAGGGATTGGTGTACAGGCAGGGGTTGGTGTGCATAGGCAGGGATTGGTGTGCATGGGCAGGGATTGGTGTGCTGACAGGGATTGGTGTGCACAGGCAGGGATTGGTGTACAGACAGGGATTGGTGTGCACAGGCAGGGATGGGTGTACAGGCAGAGTTTGGTGTGCATAGGCAGGATTTGGTGTGCTGGCAGGGATTGGTGTGCACAGGCAGGGATTGGTGTGCAGGAAGAGTTTGGTGTGCTGGCAGGGATTGGTGTGCATGGGCAGGATTGGTGTACAGGAAGGAATTGGTGTGCATAGGCAGGGACTGGTGTGCTGGCAGGGACTGGTGTGCTGGCAGGGATTGGTGTACAGGCAGAGGTTGGTGTGCATGCACAGGGATTGGTGTGCTGGCAGGGATTGGTGTACAGGCAGGGTTTGGTGTGCAGGGAAGGATTGGTATGCACAAACAGGGTTTGCTGTAAGGACAGGGGTTGGTGTGCAGACAGGGATTGGTGTGCACGGGCAGGGATTGGTGTGCATGGGCAGGGATTGGTGTGCAGACAGGGATTGGTATGCAAGGTTTGGTGTACAGGGATGAGCCTGCCATGCAGATCCTGGGTGTTAAGATTGGTCTGGGCAGGTGCTGGCAGGGGACACACCACCCTGGCATAAACACCTCCTTCCCCTCCTCAGTGAAGGGGAGAGACAGTGCTGGGGACCCCCCTGCCCATTCCAAAGCCCATGGCATGCCAGCAGGCGAGTGCTGGTGCAGCTTGGCCTGGCACGATTCAGGGAGACAGGGAGCAGCAAGATGTGGTAGTATTGATCCTCTTGGAGGGAGTGCAAAGCAGTTCTGGCATCTGCCAGCTCCAACCTCTGCTCTTCCCACCACTAAACCAGCTCCAGGCAGAGGGAGCAGCATGCCATCCCATCCCATCCCATTATCCCATCCCATCCCATCCCCGTGCCGCCGCTGCCGCCCCCGGGGCCCCGAGCCCCACGCACACTCTTCCCTCTTCACTCTTCGCTCTTCGCCTCCTGCTGACTTCAGCGCATCGGCTTGGGCTCAGCGCCTGAACATTCCTCGCAAAACCTGGGCCTAAAATATCTGGAGGAGGATGGAGCGCCTTGGGCGAGGGAGATGAGCTCCTCAGCTGCGGGAAAGAGGGAGGCTGCCGGGCTGGAGGCAGCAGGAACGCTCTGCTCTGCTCCCTGCCAGCTGCCAGCCCCGCTGGCCCCCCAGGAATTTGCCAGGAATAAATCTTGCCTGGTGAAGTCAGTGGTTTGGGATGGATGTGCCCGAGCAGAAGCAGGGACAGGAGGGGAGTGTGGCACCCTGTGCAGTGCTGGCTGAGTGGCATGGGGAGTAGGGATGGCTTTGGGAGTGGGGTGACAGAAGGGCACGCACGGTGGCAGGGAGTGTGGTGACAGGGAAACAGGGTGACAGAGGAGCAGAGGGGTGAAGGGAATGGGGTCACAGGGGAACAGGGTGGCAGGGAGCAGGGTGGCAGGGAATGGGTTGGCAGGGAACCAGGGTGACAGGGAGCAGGGTGGCAGGGAATGGGGTGGCAGGGAATGGGGTGACAGAGGAGCAGACGAGCAGGGTAGCATGGGAGAGGGGTGGCAGGGAGCAGGGTGGCAGGGAATGGGTTGGCAGGGAACCAGGGTGACAGGGAGCAGGGTGGCAGGGAATGGGGTGGCAGCAGAGCAGGGTGGCAGGGAGCGAGCTGGGTCCGGGTGGCTGAGGAGGGACAATAACTGCTGGGAGGGAGGTGCTAGGCGGGAGCTGTGTGAGAACCAGTTTGCGAGGTCCAGATTGGCAGCAGATCCTGAACCAGGAGGAGCTGAGCATCCCTGCCGAGATCAGACGCGACGACAGCGACTCGGTTTGGGGGAAGAAATTGGAGGCGGGGGAAGCTTTTTTGCTGAAATGAAATTTGAACCCCAAAGTGGGAGGGAAGTGGAGGTGGGGGGCACGGCTCTCTCCACATGGTTATTACTGCTGTTTTCCACCCAGCTGAAAGGAGAATGTAGCTTAATATGGACCCGCGGGGAGGAGAAGCGCTCGGGAACAGGGATTTGGCAGGAGGGAGCTGGGAAACAGCGAGAGGAACGTAGAGGTGAGAG
>NW_008682182.1:2239-2577 GCF_000695815.1 Acanthisitta chloris
TGTTCTGGGGGAGCGGGGGGCTGGCTGCGGCCCCCCCAGACCCGCAGAGCTGGCGCGGATGTGGGGAAGGTTTTTGGGACCGGTTGTTCCCGGCGGATTGCTGGCTGGGGAGGGGGAAGAGCTGACGGTGTTGGGGTGCACCACAGGGAGCATATGAAACACCCAGGGAGGCAAAGAGGGGGCCTGGCGTGCTACGAGGTGGTGATGACAGGTGAGAGTGGAGAGGACAGGGATAAGCAGGGGGAGTTTTGGATCAGTGAGTGGGGGTAGTGGAGCAGGGGCTCGTTGGCCGGGGGACAGCGTGGTGATGGGGTAAAGCTCAGTGTCTCTTGTCTGGG
>NW_008682182.1:2632-3198 GCF_000695815.1 Acanthisitta chloris
CTCTCGTTGGTCTGGGAACCCCTGTCACCCTGTGGTTTGCGTCCTGCCGTGATCCCCACTTGGCTGTTGGCATTTCTCCAGTGGTCTCCAGCCTGTCGCTGCTATCCTGCATGTCCCCTTGGTCCCTTGCCCCAGTGCCTGGTGCCCTAGGCACACCACTGCTGCTGTTGGGGTCCCCTGCCACGTTGCCACAGCCACCGATTGTCCCCTGGGCCACAGCGGTGCCTGGGGACAGCCCAGGGTGCTGATGAGTGGGAGTGTGAGGAACCAGCAAGGCACATAGGAGCTGGAGGAAGAGGAGGAGGATGAGAGATGTGTCCCATGAGGTCTGGGAGCTGTGGCTGGGGAAGCAGTGGAGAGGCAGGGGCCAGGCTCAGGGCAAAGCTGAGCTTGTCCCAGCCCTCCCTGGGCTCCTTGTGCTTTGGCCCTCCCAGCCCAGCTGGCAAAGGCAGACTCCCCCGTGCAGCACATCCCTGGCATTTGCTCCCCATCCCCCCAGTTCCCACCTCTCCAGCGCTTCCAACGCAGCGATGCCCTAAAGGCAGCAGAAGCACCTTCGCAAGTGC
>NW_008682182.1:3208-3482 GCF_000695815.1 Acanthisitta chloris
TAAATATGTGAACACGCTTGGTTGGCTCTGGCGCTGCTGCTGCCCTCGCCCTTCCCCACCTCCTTCCCCAGCATCTCTGGACCCCCGAAATTTAGGGGGTACTCGCGGGGGCTCCTCCTCTCCTCCCAGACAGGGATGTGATTATTTGCTCGGCAGCTCTTGCTTGGAATTATTTGCTCCGACCGAGCTGGCACTGTGCTCCCATCGCCGTGTCACCCTGGGTGTGTGTCATCGTGTGTCCCCCCCTCCCCAGCCCACCCGCTGCCAGCCCTGG
>NW_008682183.1:0-7226 GCF_000695815.1 Acanthisitta chloris
CATGAGGGCAGAGCAGAGGGGAAGAATTACATCCTTTGATCTGCTGGCCACATTCCTTTGGATGCAGCCCAGGATGCCATTGGATTTCTGGGCTGCTAGTGCACACTGCAGCTCATGGTGAGTTTCTCATCCACTGTCACTCCCAAGTCTCTCTCCTCACTGCTGATTTCAATTCCTTCCCCACCCAACCTGTAGCTGTGCCCAGGATTGCCAAGGCCCAGATTCAGGACCTTGCACTTCGTTTTGTTGAACTCCATGAGGTTTGCATTTTTCCCCCTCTCAAGCCTGTCAAGGTCCCTCTGGATGTCCCATCCCTTCCCTCCAGCTGTGACTGCCCCACACAGTTTGGTGTCATCAGCAAATATGTTGAACAGTATTGACCCCAGCACTGACCCCTGAGGGACACCACTCCTCACTGGCACCCTTGTGGACAATAAGCTGCTGACTCCAAGTCTCTGCATGTTACCATCCAGCCAGTTCTTTGTCCAGTGATTGGTCCACCCATCAAATCCATATCTTTCCAATTCAGAGACAAGGGTGTCATGTGGGATAGTGTCAAACACCTTTCATATGTCCAGGTAGATGATATTGGTTGCTCTGCCCCAATCTGCAAATTCTGTGGCACCATCATAGAATGTGCCACATAAATGTACCATTGTGCCCAATACCAAACCTCCTCTGGTTCTGAAAGCAAAACTCATTTGTCTTCTCTGACAGGAGAGAAGAAAAATTAATTGAAGCCCATAGTTTGGTCAGTCTTGAGGTCTTTTCTTTGCAACTTATTCAGTAGACCACCTTGTTACCAAGGGTCTAGGAATTTTCTTTCATTTATTATGTGAAAGTTAAAACTTGCTCACAATATCTGACAAATTTGGTGTTTTTTTGCAGCTACTTCTGAAATCAGCAGGATTTCATACCTTTGTTTAAGTGTGGTTTTTGCTTTTTACAAGTCATATGTGGCTCTTCTGTTATTGTGGAAAATTAAGCATTTTGACCATTAATAAAACATAGGTAATGCAATAAGCAAGTAGATTATAAGGAATGGTAAAAGAAAATTCACTAATGGACAAAGAAACTGCCTGCCAGATTTTACCCCAACGTTTATTTTAAGAGCAAAATTTTTTTTTCCAGAAACCTGTTTTCAATAATTTCAGTTTAACAGCAATGACATTATTGCATATATTTTTTTCCTAGCAAAAGTTAAGAAATATTTTCTAATTTTACAGGTTAACATAAACCACTGTATTAAAAATATGTAAGAGTTTCACAAAATTAACAAATTATTAGTGTGCCATAATAAAATAAAGTTCAGAGAATGTTGCCTGCAAGAAACCCTGCCTTTCCCCTTAAAGTGATTAAAATGTATTCACAGAAGCAATAAATAAGATATTCTGGATGTCTTTTTAGTTGTTTCCCTCAATTAGTTCTTAGTGTGACAGTAATGAAAATGGATGACAGCAATAAAATGGGAATTCTCACCTTAGAAAGCTTTTTTCTTATGGAAAATAGTTTTGAGAAAAAATAGCCTTAGAAATGGATTTATGTTAACATTGACCAGTATGTAAATATAGATTTTAGGAACCACAAACAATATATGGGAATAATAACCCCTTGTTTATGTATGGCAGCAGATAAAGCACTTTGGGGTGATATCTCTGCTATGTCACCTTCTCCAGAAGGTGATATTTTGATGTCAAAAATTGAAGAAAAAAATGAAAGCATGCAAATCTGTCATTAAACTGCTGATTTTCACAACCTGGTTAAAGCAATTTTTCTTGATGGGTGACTCTGAGTAAGGTAGGCTTGTGATCTTCTGACTTGTGTCCACAGGGAGTAGCAGGTAACACATTCTCATCTTCCTCAGCTATGCCTGCAAACCTGTGGTAGTCATTATTGTACTTTGCAACTAAAGGTGATACCAGCACAAAAGTATATGGTGCCCAACATGTATCTGCAGCTTAGTGTGCAGTGACATGCTATTTGCCTCATTCACACAATTGCAGAACCATTTAGGCTGGAAAAGACCTCCAAGATCATCAAGTCCAATCTATGACCAGTCATCACCTTTTGAACTAGACTGGAGCACTAAGTGCCACATTCAATCATTCCTTGAACACTTTCAGGGATAGTGACTCCACCACCTGCCTGGACAACCCCTTCCAATGCCTGACCAACCTTTCAATGAAGAAATTCTTCCTGATTTCCAAACTGAACCTTTACTGCTGCAGCTTGAAGCCATTTCCTCCTGTCTTGTTGCTAGTTACCTGGGAGAAGAGACTAACCTCCACCTGGCTGCACCTCCTGTCAGGGAGTTATAGTGAATGAGAAGCTCCCCCCTGAGCCTTCTTTTATCTGGGCTGAGGCCCATCAGCTCCCTCAGCTGCTTCTCATAAGGCTTATTCTGTAGACACTCCATTCCCTTCTCTGGACAAGCTCCATCTGGCTCCTCAATGATTTTCTTGTCATGCAGAGTGCAAAACTAGACTCTACTTGAGGTGTGGACTCACCAGTGCTCAGCACAGGAGGATGGTCACTGTCCTGGTCCTGCTGGCCACACTACTGCTGATACAAGTCAGGTGCCATTGGCCTTCTTGCCCACTTGGGAGCATGCTGGCTTATGTTCATCTGTTGTTAATCTGCACCTCCAGGTCCTTTCCCACCAGGCACTTTCCAGCTCCTCTGCCTCTAGTCTGTAATGCTGCATGGGGTTGTTTTGACCCAAGCGGAGGACCCAGCACTTGGCCTTGTTGAACCTCATACCTATGGCCTTGGCCCATTGATCCACCCTATCCAGATCCTTCCTGTCCTCCAGCAGATCAACACTGCCATCCAACTTAATGTCATCTGCAAACTTACTAGGGGAACACCCAATCCCCTCATCCAGATCACCAATAAGGATTTTAAACAGAACTGGGCCCAGTACCATGCCCTGGGGAACACCACTATTGACCATTCACCACCTGGGTATGGTACCATGCTCCAGCAGTCTCTGGTCCTGGACACCCAGCCAGTTTCTAATCTAGCAAACAGTGCACCTGTCCAAGCCTATTCACAAGCATAAATTAGGTTTTACAACGAATGAGTGAAATGGGGAAGAACTGCTTGGGGAAAAATGTTTTCCACTCTCCAGCGCAATATTATGTCAAAGCAGTCAGTCTGAAAGAGCAGTGGGTCCTGGGAGTGTGAATGTCTAAGATTTTGTAGACCAACATGTGCTTTCTACTGGATAAGACCCTAAGCTTCCTATTTTGGCTGATGTTTTAGTGTTTAAACTGTTTTGCTAAGGAGCTCTAATAAATGTTAATATTTTATAGTATGATGTTTCATACAAACAGCCAGAAAGCCCAGGACCATGTCTAGAATGAAGTTAGTGGAATTTTCTGAGGAAGACAGAAGGCGACATTGGAAGAAATTTTTCATCATTATCGAAAATATACGAGAATTTTCCGATGCACAGTCCATGTGTTGTGACAGATTAACATTGTTATTCTGTTACCTCAGAAATCTTGAAAGCTTTATAGTCTGAGTTAATGAACTTCTGAAATTAGTTCAGCAAATTTGATATTCTTCTAGTGCAGAATGATGCAAAGTTCATAACTACAACATGTTTCTACACAGGTCCTGACAAGTAAAAAAAAAGGTATATATCTAACTAGGGAAAATTTGAAGAATGCAGTGTACCAAAGAACTTGGGAAAAAAAACCCATGATCAATTTTGACCAATTTAAAGATGCTATTTTCTGTGTTCCTGGATTCCTGGTATGAGAACACCAGTGGATGATTTTACTGTTGACAATACATTTGGTTTGAAAGAGAAGGAAAGATTTCTACACTGTATTTTATCTACCTTGACGCAAAATACAAATTTGAGTATCAGATTGTTGGAATCCTGTTCAGGTCTTTAGTACAAATATACAAGTCATAAGTGCATTTTTTGAGTAAGAAGGCAAAGTGTGCACACAATTTCTAATGAAGATGTTAAAATTGACGGGAAATTGTGGAAAAAAAAGTGGAGAAATTGGTTTAGGAGTATTTAAAGGAGAATAATAATCAAGACACTTTGCTGTATTTGGCTCTAAATCTGGGTCTCAATGAACTGTTTTGATAAAAGATTTTCTTGGTTTTATTTTTTTTGCTTGTTTTGTTTTGCTTTGTTTCATTGGAGTTATTCCTTGCTGTATTTGTTTATTTGCATTTTTAATTTTTTTATTTAAATACAAACCATTGCCAGGCAATTGTGTTCAAGATCGGTTGTATTCAAAAGCTGGAATTAAAGGAAGGAATTTGACATTAAAATTTATGAAATTTTGACATATAATCATAGAATCATAGAATTTAAGAGTTAGAATGGAACTTACAAGTCATCTAGTCCCAAACCCCTGCCCTGGGAAGTGGAGATCAGGTTGCTCAAGGCCTCACCCAGCCTGGCCTTGAGCACTGCCAAAGTTGGGGCAGCCACCATGCCCCTGGGCAACCTGTGCCACTGTCTCACCACCCTCACAGAAAAAAACATTTTTCTCACATCCAGCCTAGACTTTTCCTTCCTTCAGTTTGAATCCACTACCCCTTGTCCTATCATTGCAGTTCGTCACAAAGAGTCCCTCTCCTACTCCCTTGTAGGCCCTTCAGATATTGAAAAGTTGCTCTGAGGTCACCATGCAGTCTTCTCTCCTCCAGGCTGAACAGCCCCAACTCCCTCAGCCTGTCGTTATAGCTCCAGTCCTCTTAGCAATTTCATGGCCTCCTCTGGACTTGCTCCAACAGTTCCATGTCCTTCTTATGTTGAGGACCCCAGAACTGTGTGCAGTATTCCAGGTGGGTCTCACAATAGCAGAGTAGAGGGGAAGAATCACCTCTTTTGACCTGCTGCCCACATTCCTTTTGATGCAACCCAGGATTTGAATTGTTTTCAGGGCTGCTAGCGCACATTGCAGCTTATGGTGAGTTTCTCATCCAGTGTCACTCCAAAGTCTTTCTCCTCGCTGCTGGTTTCAATTACTTCCTCAACCAATCTGTTTTTTGCAGAGGAAGACAGAGCTGGTGGGTCAAGGGGGTAAAAAGACTGTAAGATACTGTGAAAATGGAATGACAGAATTAATTTGGTATCCATACCACTCAGAAGTAGTATTCTGTGTTGGTTGCATCTGCACAGAATGTTGAGAGCCTATTTATTTTTCAGGCTAATTTTAGGCTTGTGTAGCTCAACAACATTGCAGTAAGTGCAGACCTCTTCCAAAGTGTTCACTTGTAGCAGGCTGTAAAATTTTACACTCTGGTTCTCTGCTTTTACATGTGTTTGAAAACAATGTAAGAATGTAAAACTGGAATCCTAAAGGTATGACAGGGTCCAAGCAACATAGATTTATTACAGGTTTGAATGGAAAATATGTGTTAACACAATCCATTTAAATATTGAGAAGCAATGAGAAGGCTGGCACAGCAATACTTTGGTTTCCAAAACAGTCTTTTGTAACTGCAGATAGCTTTCAAGTTTTGATTGAAAATACATTATCCTGGGAAAGAATTTGACAATTTTTTGATGAAATACACACTGTTTTACAAATAACTGAGCTATCTCATTGAACATCAGGAATGCTTTCTGGCCTCAGATTTCCATTTGGCTAATGACTCTTCCGTGTAGAGTATGACTAAAGCTGTCACTGCAGTGATGATATTAATACATCAATAAACAATATTTGCCTGTTTTTGCTAGCTTTACCAATTGAAATGAAAAGATCAGTAGACTAATCAAGCTGCTAATGGAGGAATGAAAATTCACAAGGCATATACAGCTGAAAATAATGTAAATCTTCTTTAAGAACACTTTTTTTTGTACACCTTGAAACAAGATCTAACAAACTGAGCTGTGCAAAGTTTATGACTTTCAAAGGCCAAAAGAATATTGGAGGTTTATTGGTGAATTGTGACTATAATAAGATTTTCATATCTGATCACACAAATTAAGCATTATTCTAAGGAAAGCAACACATTAGTCTCTCAGGTCTTCAAAAATGTTTTATCTCAAGTGGGACAGCATAGCTGTACCTATTTTTATCAACTGAGATCTTGCCCAGATTAACTTTCAGTTCTAAAAACTAGCAAAACATTAAGAATAACCCTTGTTGAATATATCTCCAAGGACATTTTTGCTTAAGATTGAAACTGAACTGTGTAATGCACACACCATAATTTTCTCTAAATTGCATCCTACCCAGCTTGATGTGAATGAATTGTTAATTATATAAGGAAATTTTTTTGATGTTCTAACACATATGAAACCTGGATTAAAGAGAAGTGATTACACCTTTCACTGACAAGTTCATCTTTCAGTAGATGAAGTGCTCACCATGCAGTTTTATTTGACCATTAAAAGATTATTTTTTTGGTTGTTGTTTCTGTACCATTTCAAGCTACATTTTCCAAAGTTATGCATTATGCCTAGCAAACTAACAAACAAGGCAAAAATTATTCTTAATAAATATTAGTCTTTTTGGCATAGTGGATTGATAAATATGACCATGAAAATATACAAATGCAACATTAACACTGCAAGCTCCCAAGAATTTATAGGCACACTGTCTTTTTTCACTCTTCAAAAGCGAGACATCTTAATAATTTCAGAAATTTTGCACTTCTTTAGTCATATCCTGGTTGTGGCTGTCAAATGCTTCAGAACTTTGTTTATTTCAGTTATGTGCTGTGCGGCTTACCCCATGCCATTGGCCTATTTTATGTGTTCCCAGGAATCCATCCACAAACTGTTAAAAAGAGATGATGTTGGATTTAGAAGTCTGAATATCAAAGTAGGACAGGGATTGCTGCTATGTAGGTAGAACAGCTGGAAACATGAGGAGGGAAAAAAGAAAGGATTTACCTGATCTTACAAGCAGAAACTACATCCAGCTGAAAAATAAGCAATAATAGTGACTGACTGTCTTATAAGTTAACAAATGATGGTGAACCTGAAGGTGAAATGTTACTCTTCTTCAAAGAAATGAAGTGAAAACAATAAAAGGCTTTGTCTATTAGGCAGAATTTGGCCATAAACATCCCATGCAGCGCTCCAGGCTAGGGACAGAGAGCCTGGAGAGCAGCCAGGCAGAAAGGGAACTGGGAGTTTGGAGAGACAGAAAGCTGAACCGGAGCCAGCAGTGTGCTCGGGTGGCCAAGAAGACCAATGGCATCCTGGTCTGGAGCAAAAACAGTGTGGTCAACAGGACCAGGGA
>NW_008682184.1:0-1495 GCF_000695815.1 Acanthisitta chloris
AAGGCTAGAGGGACCTACGCTCCTCCTCCGGCTCGCGCTCTGCAAAGCCCTTCGCTTCTCTCTGTGCCGAGTCGAAAGACAGGAGGTTGGAAGGGCATCCCGAGGGATGCCGGTGGTCTCGTTCCAGCCACAGCAGCATCCCGGAGTGTGTCACCCTCCAGCATCGCCTGCTGCTGCCGGAGTTATCTGGTCCTGCTCAGTGATGCCACGGCCAGGAGCATCGTTCACCGGAGCCACACCACCCCAGCTGTCCCCTCCCTGGAAATTCCAGCACTGCCACCCACACACAGAATCAAAGCGGTCAGAAACCTGGATAGTGGCTCCCCTGGGAGCTACACAGGGAGGAGGGGATGGGAAGAGGAACAGTGGGGTGAAACCTGCCTGGACTGGGTCCGAGTTGGGTCATTGAGGACCAAACAGCAAGGGTACGGAGAGGTGGCCATGGCAGGATGGGGACAGAAGGACAGTGCTGGGATCGTGGAGGAGGGACGGACAAGAGGTTACCAGAGAGAGGGATGAGGGTGGGACAGGAAGCAGGGCGGGGGGGATGGTGCCGCGCAGCTCCTTACGTTTGGGTGGGAGCCCTCGGCGATGGTGGAGAGGGAGAAGTTGTCATTGTGCAGCTCGGACGGAGTGCGGTATCTGATGGGGGAGAGGAGAACAGGGAATGAGGCCAGGGACCCCACCGAGCACACCCCACACTGCCAGACACGTTTTGGGGTGACCCCAGTGTTGGGTGGATAAATGCTTCCAGTGCTGCAGGTGTGGGGGGTAAATGTCCCCAGGCATGGAGGTTTGGGGCTAAATACCCCAGGATCTGAGGGTTTTGGGGGTTAAGTGCCTTCAGCTGTGCGGGTTTAGGAACTAAATGTACCCACAGCTGGAGATCTGGAGACTAAATGCCCCAAAACAAGGGGGTTTGAGGGGGCTAAATGCCCACATATGTAAGGTTTGAGTGCTAAATGTCCCCAGCTCTGGAGGATTAGAGCTAAATGTCCTCAGGGATGGAGGTTTGAGGCTAAATACTCCCAGCTCTGAGGGTCTGGGGGGCTAAATGTCCCCAGATCTAGGTTTTGGGGTGACATGACTCCAGATCTGGGGTGTGGGTCTAAATGCACCCAGACCTCAGGTCTGGGGGCTAAATGCCTCAGATCTGGGGATTTGTGGAGCTGAATGTCTCCAGAGATGGAAGTTCTGGGGGCTAAATGTCCCCAGGGATAACAGGTTTGGGGTCAAAATGCCTCAGATCTGGGGATTTGGGGGGATAAATATCTCCCATTCTGGAGGTTTGGGGTTTATACCCCCAGCTCTGAGGTTCTGGGGAGCTAAATGCCCCTAAATCTGGGGGGTTGGGGGGCTAAATGTCCCCAGCTCTGGAGGTTTGGGGACTAAATGTCCCCAGGGATGGAGGTTTGGGGATAAATGCATCCAGCTCGGGTATTTTGGGGGCCTAAATGCCCCCATCTGTGGGGGTCTGGGGGTACCCCCCGCTCTG
>NW_008682184.1:1518-1783 GCF_000695815.1 Acanthisitta chloris
GGGAGGGGAAGGGCCCCCGGGGGCAGGCGGGAGCCGCTGGCTCCCAGGGCTGGAGAGGGAGACCCGGGGGCTGGCACGGAGCTTCCCTGCTAATTACACTTGGCACTTCCAGACACTAATTAAAAGCTCATTAGGGACCAGGCTGGGAGGGCTCCCTCCTCCTCCACTCCAGCGGGGCGGGCAGCAATGGCTGGGGCAGGGGGTGACCACAACCCATTCCCTCTCACCCTCCACGCTGTCCCCAGCGGGGCCCGTGGCAGTGTGG
>NW_008682184.1:1833-2080 GCF_000695815.1 Acanthisitta chloris
GAGCGCCCACACCAACGCCTCCGCCGGCCCCCTGCCTCCGGGAGCTTTCCCACCCACTACCACCTCATCACCATCAGCTCTGGGGGGTCCTGATGACCCCACGTGGGCACGGGAAGCATCCAGCCCCGGTGCCACCACCGGGAGCTGAGACCACCCACCCGTCGCGGCTATTGGGGTGTCTGGGGGCAGTTTGAGGGGTGCCAGCGCTGTCCCCACGTCACTCACTTGGTCTTGCGCAGTTTGCTGT
>NW_008682185.1:0-454 GCF_000695815.1 Acanthisitta chloris
ACAGGGAGAGCAGGGACACAGGGAGAGCAGGGACACACAGGGAGAGCAGGGACACACAGACAGCAGAGACACAGGGACACAGGGAGGGCAGGGACACAGGGATAGCAGGGACAGCAGGGACAGGGAGAGCAGAGACACAGGGACAGCAGAGACACAGGGACAGCAGGGACAGCAGAGACACAGAAGGACAGGAGGGGACACCAGGGACACCCTGAGGCACTGCCACCCACGCTGCCCCCAGCACCCACTTGAGATGGGGAATGGTGTGGGACAGGGGCATCAGGGGGTTGGGAGGACTCCAGTGGGGACTGGAGGGTGACACCTCTACTCCCAGGGGACAAGGGACAGGACAAGGGGAACTGGGGAGAGGGATGAAGGAATGAAGGGCACGGGAGGGGCTGGAACATGTCCAGGGATGATGGGGATGGAGTTGGGAAGGGGCTGGAGGT
The DNA here is from genome assembly GCF_000695815.1 of Acanthisitta chloris. NCBI lineage: Eukaryota > Metazoa > Chordata > Aves > Passeriformes > Acanthisittidae > Acanthisitta > Acanthisitta chloris. Next base: position 450 of record NW_008682185.1, read on the forward strand.
GTCCA
>NW_008682185.1:649-1667 GCF_000695815.1 Acanthisitta chloris
CGGGAAGGGGCTGGAGATGTCCAGGGATGATGGGGATGGAGCTGGGAAGGGGCTGAAGGTGTCCAGGGATGGAGCTGGGAAGGGGCTGGAGGTGTCCAGGGATGATGGGATGGAGCTGGGAAGGGGCTGGAATTGTCCAGTGAAGGGAATGGAGCTGGGAAGGGGCTGAGGGAGCTGTGGGGGCTCAGCCTGGGGCCAAGGGGCTCAGGGGGACCCCAGGAGGGACTCCATGGGGGATCAGGCTCTGCTCCCAGGGAATGAGGGACAGGACAGAGGGAATCACCTGGAGCTGTGCCAGGGGAGGCTCAGGTGGGACACTAGGACAATCCCCCTGGAAAGAGATTGTCCAGTCCTGCCAGGACAGAACAGCCTCAGGGTGGAGATGACACTTGGGGACACAGTTAGTGATCTTTGCAGTGCCAGGGGGACTCAGGGGCTCTGGAACTCCAGGATTCCTGGGAATACCTTTCTGTGCCAGCTCCAGGCACTGAGCTTCCTCCTGCTCCAGGTCGGGGTCAGCCGTGGGCAGGGACGGGGGCTGGGACACCACGGTGGCCTCTGGGGCAGTCCCCGTGTCACTGGGGGGTGGCACTGTGCCCTCTGAGGCTGTGGGAGCACAACGGAGGTGTCACTGCCACACACTGTCACCAGCTGTCCCCACGTCCCACCTTTCCCTGTCCCCATGCTCCATGTCCCCATACCCTGTGTCCCTGTCCCCATGTCCCCACGCCATGTGTCCTTGTCCCCATGTCCCACCTCTCCATGTCCCCATACCCTGTGTTCCTGTCCCCATGTCCCCATACCCTGTGTCCCTGTCCCCATGTCCTATAGCTCCCTATCCTCATGCCCTGTGTCCCTGCCCCATGTCCCACCTCTCCATGTCCCCATGTCCCTTTGACTCCAATCCCCCCTCTTCATGTCCTCATGTCCTATGACCCCTGTCCCACCACTCCATGTTTCCATGTCCCACCTCTCCATGTCCCCATGTCCTGTGTCCCTGTCCCCCTGCCCCACCTCT
>NW_008682185.1:1802-2156 GCF_000695815.1 Acanthisitta chloris
CCAGTTACCCCTGTCCCAGTCTCCCCCATCCCCATGTCCCCCATCTCCAAGCCTCCCTCAGGGAGCTGCTCAGTTCCATGTCCCAGCGTGTCCCTGTCCCCAGTCCCACTTATCCAAGCCTCCCTGATGAAGCTGCTCAGGACCATGTCCCCATGTCCCCCTCTCCCCCAGCCCAGTGTCCCCATGTCCCATCTCTCCAAGCCTCCCTGATGGAGCTGCTCAGTACCATGTCCCCATGTCCCCCAGCCCCATGTCACTGTGTCCCCCTGTCCCACCTCTCCATGTCCTATGTCCCCTGTCCGACCCTCCATATCCCCCAGCCCCACATCCCTCTGTCCCCACGTCCCCTGTCCC
>NW_008682186.1:0-343 GCF_000695815.1 Acanthisitta chloris
GGGCTACTCGTCTCCGCCCCGAAGCCCAGGAGGGATTGGCTATTGGATAAAGGTTCCAGGACGTCGCTCTCTGATTGGTTCGTTCGTTGTCCCGCCCACCCCGGGCCGTGGGCTGCCTGCCCCACCTGCTCCCACGGGGACGGCACGGGACGGGATAGGATAGGATAGGATAGGGTAGATCAAGAGGAACCGGAAGAGGGGCGTGAGAACCCGGAAGTAGATCAAGAGATCCGGAAGTAGGGCGTGAGAACCCGGAAGTAGGTCAAGAGGACCCGGAAGTAGGGCGTGAGAATCCGGAAGTACATCAAGAGGACCCGGAAGCAGATCAAGAGGACCCGGAAGA
>NW_008682186.1:431-11561 GCF_000695815.1 Acanthisitta chloris
AGTCCCCAACGGACCCTGCGGAACCCCAGCCCCTGTGTCATTCCCAGTCTCAGGGAGTGTGACACCGAACTGCAGTCCAACCCCACGACCCAGCTCTGCCCGATGTCCCAGTGGTTGCAGCTGGCAAAATCAAGCTGGGGAAGTCTGAGGAAATCACCGGCACACGAAGCATGCAGTGAAATAAGACATGGAAAGTGAGGCAGTGGGAACAGGCACGCTGTCATTGACGTCTGTCAGCATGTGTGGGCAGAGGCTGGGGTAGATGCTGTTCCTAATCAACACAGCTGTGCTGCTGAAAGGGCTGACTTTGTTGGGATTTTACTTACAGGGAAGCTTTGGTAATTTTTCCCACAAATCCCTCGTCCTGTGTATTTGAAGCTCATCAGCAATGTGATGTTTGGTGTAGAAATACTCAAAGCAAACTCTCAGCATATGCTTTTCTGACCTGGATGGTTTTGGTGGTATCTGTGTTGTTACTACAGAAAGTGTGTTAGAGCTGCAGTTATGTTAGATACTAAAAAAGTTAATTATTAGAAAAATTAGATATTAGAAAAAAAGGTTTTCCTGTGAGGGTGGTGAGACACTGGCACAGATTGCCCAGAGACGTGGTGGCAGTGTTCAAAGCCAGGCTGGATGAGGCCTTGAGCAGCCTGGTCTAGTGGGGAGGTGTCTCTGCCCATGGCAGGGGGGACTGAGGCTAGATGATCTGTAAGGTCTCTTCCAACCCCTAAAATTCTATGATTCTGTTAGCACATCTATATATCATACCAGCATAGGAAAAACAGCAAGGAAAGGAACTTATGAAATTTCAGCTTCATACCAGTGTATAATTATATTAACACTTTTGGCACAGCTGGCAGTGCAGCTGTATCAGCCAGGTATTAAACAGCTTTGTACTTCCGTGCCATATAGCTGTGCCCACTGAAGTCTGCAATGTAGATGTGGTGTTAGATTATATTGTTCTTGTGACCTCTCACATCTCTTTTAATCACATGAAACAACTCATTCCAAATACATCTGCATTTTCAAAGCATTACAGCTTTATTAGCTAATTTTATGGCCAGCCTGACTGAAACTCAAGCAGTGAACTAACTGACCTGTATAATGTTGCATAATGATTTTTATGTTACTTATCGAATTTCAATTCAACTATAATATACATGCACAGGCATCTGAGTGCACATGTGTATAAATAGGTCTTGCTTTTTATTTGTATAAATACCTACTACTCATCTCGTACAAGAATACATTTGATTAAGTCTTCTGTGGTTGGCAGGGAGGGCTCTCTGGGCTTGTGTTAAATTACACATTTCAGGTGTGCAGCCTTGGGAAGCTGCCATAAGGAATGGGAACATGGCTTGTAGTCTAATTTGCTTGCTCTTTTTCAGGTTAATCGTAATCCTACTTTCTTGTGTTGACTTTATGGCTCCATCCATTTCTGTTCCAGAAATGTGTCACTTGAACTCTGTTGTAGTCTTTGTTTTGAGATCGCTTTCCTGATAATTTATTCCATATGTTTACTATTTGTGTATGCTTTCCCTGAGTTCCAGAACATAAGATGAGAAGAAATAACTCACCTTTATTATTTCCCACCCCCCATACTCTAGCCACTCTGCTTTTTTCTACTTAACTTCTTTATGTTAAAGACCTCCTTGTTGTTGTGCTGGAGACCAGCCCATCGCACAGTTACCAAGATTTGTGACCCAGGCCTATTCTGAGCCTTGTTAACTTCCAGATTTACTCATAGTTCCCTAATTTTTAAATCTACCACTAATAGGGAGCATAATTCAAAACAGACTTCTTCACTGAAGTCTGCAGTGCTGTTTCAGTCTGGTTCCCAAGGATTCCACAGCTTGTGCCTCATCGAAACCAGACACACTGCTTCGCCTAGTCAGCCCCATGGATCAGGGGTCCTTGGTGTGTGGAAAGCAGCACCACGGGGAACACACAGAGGTTTATTGTCCTTCTATGTGGGGAGAGCTACGAAAACAGGGAGTTCAGGAGGAATAGCCTACCTGAATCTGCAAAGAGCCTACAGCAATGTAGGAAGAATAAAGTTTCCCACACAGGAGCAGTACCGCTGCTGCCTTGCCTCCCTGGAGGAACGTGACAGATCTGGCATACTGGGAAATCCAGCACTTCTCCATTAAATGCTCCACTTCTTCTCTGCAGCCATGCTTTTAAAACTTAGATTCTAGGAGATGAATGAAGCAGGACCTGTGTGCAGCTGCTGCTTGTTCTCTACATGTCCTTTAATAGAAAATTAATTGGATTACAGTGCATGCTCCCTGCACTGATCCCTGCACTATTTCATACAGGCAGCAACAGCATTGTCGAGGGTTACGCTGTCTGTCTTCTTTTGACAGATTCAAAGCTAAACAGCTAGTCAATAATCAGAATATTTATATTTTGTAATTATTCAATTCCATTAAACAGTAGTTGGGAAAGATTTCTGGTATGCATATAGAACTGTTAAACCTAAGGGGCACCAAGTTTCTTTACAGAAGTGCTTTCTCTCTAAGCACAAAAACATCAGGGTTTAAAAAAATCAGGAAATTGTGTTATTGGATGACAGTGCTCTAAGCATGGCAACTCTTTATGCATTTTGGCTGTGGTCTCTGCACTGAAGAAAAGCTGCAGTGCCTCTAACAGTGGAAAAGCAGATTCTGAACCCTTTGTCCTCTAGCAAAACATCATTCCTGTTTTCTTAGAATTTGCTGCTACTATTCAAGTTAAAATTATTTCCTCACAGGCAGAGATACATTCAGGACATCACAACAGTTGTTTTGAGAATATGTTTATAAGTTAACTTTGACGCATAAAGAAGAGCTAATACTTCATGTAACAACTTGTTATGATCTCATGTATCCTCTTTTATTCAGAATCCAAGTCCATGGGAGCTTCTGGTTTTGCTATCCACTTACAGGCATTTTATACAGAAATAAAAACTTTGAAGCATTCAGCTATTGTTTGCACAGTTGGGTTGCATTGACTGTACTCTGGTAGGATGTGGAAAACATGGTCTTGCATGTAGAATTCAGCCTATGGAATTCAGCCCATCAAACATGAGCAGAACACACTCTTCAATTTGTGGGATGCTTTGATGATCACAAATAGAACTAAAATGTACCCAGTGAGACCATAAAAGTTCTCAACACCAAGTGCTTCTTTCTTTATTAGCTTGTATCATTAAAAGTTGCTACAGCAACCTTTTTTTTCTACAGTTTGGAGACTTTGGTGTCACTGTTTTGTGTTCCAAGTTACAAAACTGATGTCCCTTGCTTTGTGAAGGTAACCTTCCATTTATGGAGTACTTCCCAGGTTGGTACTGTCTTGCTCTCAATGTTGCCTATCATTTTAAGAGCTCAGCCTGTGGATTTCCCAACAGGTTTAAAAACACAGGCCAACAAACACAAGTCATTCCCTTCCCTCTCCATGTTTTCCTAGTTATCTGACCATAGAGAGGTACTGAACTGAAAAATATCAAGAGTGGTCCCCTAGATCATTTGCTATGCACCATATTGTGACTACACATTCAGCCTTCAGAACTATTGGTATTGATGCTGATGACTTCAACTTTCCAAATATGGAGCAACAAGGTCATAGTTCTTAATTTTTGTATCTTCCAGCAATGTCTAATTTTACTTAACTAAGAATTGCCTCCAGAGAGAAAGAGTGGTGTTTGAATATAACTTTGAATTATGTTTTCTAAGCATTGCATGTTGTGGGTAAACATTTGTACATTATTCAGTATTTTATTAGACAAAAAAAAATTCTGATTCTCATCAAAGTAAATCTCTTGTTTAAAAAAATTTGTTAGGAAAACTCTTATCAGATAAAGGCTTAGGAATTTCACCAAGATCCTGTTTGGAGGTGATTTTCCAGCTGGATTGATTCAAATGGAACATTCTGAAAGTTAGTTTTGGCACAGGTGTGAGATTTCAGTGGACATTTTATCTCACAGAAGTCTATGAAAGCGAGCCAAAGATAACTCCCCAAGTGTCACGGAAGAAGACTTCTGATGCTCATCATGGAAATAGTGCCAAACAAGTCTGGAGACAACCAGCTGAATAAGAGTTGTGAGGTTTCAGCTCTTACTAAATCCAATTGTTCCTGTTTGTATCTAACTCTTTGTTCTTAGACATCTGAAATGCTGAAGGTATGGAGACTCTTCCTTTCCTCTTTTCTCCTCTTCAAGATGTGTGGAAATGTCCTGATGGATCTTTCTGCAGCTGAGCATGGTTTTAGGAAAGAAGTGGAGAGGGAAGATCTGTTTGACTAGAGTTAATAATTAGATCTTATGTAAACTTTTCTTTACCTCCTATAGAACCTCGATATCTAGTGAATATTTTAGAACAATGAAGATTCTTAATAACTGAGGTGAGTAAACATGCCAAAACATCTTGTTGTATTCTCCAGAAGTAAAAGCGAAACTTCATCATTCTTTGAAAGATATATTAAATAATAAGAAAAAGTGGATAACCTCTAATCTAAATTTAGTGTTCTTTTAGCCTCTTACTGACTGTGGTATACTATACTGAGTCAGATTTTAAACAAATTATACCATATATAATGAAAATAATGAAGAATACTTTTCCCTTGCATTTCTGTATGAAGATCTTATATCCTTTTCCTATTGCAAATAGTTCTATCCCCTGTGCCGTAAGACACTCACCATCATATGAGCCATTGTCATATTTTTTCCCCTCCATGGCTTTTACTCTATCACTGAGAAAAGCACAGCATTTTCTATGGCCAGTTTGGAGGGATTGCTGTGCCTTTTGGCCTGTCGGCAATCTTCTGGTCATTGACCACTCTGCAAGCTGAACAGACTAGGTACCCACTTGGGCCTGGAGACAATCTTTTCCACAGTGGTGTCATTAGCCTAGCTCTCCATCCTTCATCCAGCAGCTGCTTTTCAAGATTTTAAGAGCACAATATCTGAAGACTGTGTCTACCAGATACAGCAATCAGATTTTAGGGAGAAATCAATAGGTGGACAAGTGTCCTTATATAATCAAACAAAAATTACTTTGGAGACTTGCAGGCAAATTGGACAGTAACTAGCAGAAACCTTGAGGCACAGGCAGCTTAAGTGTGCCTGTCTGTGTTTTGTGAGCAGCAGGGCAATTCCCTTTTCAAAGTTCCCTCATCTGTGCATTGTAGAAGTAGCAATAACAGAAAGGGGGGGCAGTTTCAGAGTTGCAAAGCCCTTCTGTGTAAGGCTACATTTCCCATCACAGGGGAAATAAAACAGCCACTTTGTTTTAAAGGGGAACTGAATCAGAATCAGGGTAAAATCTAAATAAAAATTTTGCAATAAGCAGAGTACTGGCTCCCAGCCTCTGTATTGCCATCTTTTAGCTGAAATAGACAAAGAACTTCCTAAACAAATGGTATTTCTCAAAGAGGTATACTGAGAGCCTTCCACTAAATTTAGTGAAGTGGTAAGCTAAGAGTTAAAAAAGAAGCTACTGTGTTATTTTACTTTTTAAAAAGCCAAAGTGCATTTTAGAAGAGTGCTTCCATCAGGCTCAAAAAATGAATATTTGACAGATTATTGTCTAGCTAACAAGAAGAGCTAAATGTTACATCATATGCACAGGAATTAGCTCTCCATCTTTCTTCTTAAAACAGCCTGAATGAATTTTTGTCTTAATGTGCCTAACCCAGTGTTTTTCCTTGCAACATTTCTAGCTTTTTTTTTCTTCTACTTTTATGCGATTGCCACAAAGAGCAACAAATCTGAGAAGTATCATAAAATTTCAAATTAAATAGCTATTCTTGTCTGAATTCAGCATTGTTTTTGGGAAACATGGTTGAAAATCTTCTTCAGGTTCATATAGAAAGGAATGGTCCAAGTGAGGCAGATGTATAGGCTCATTTCTTCCCACGCAAACTCATTTTCTCTACAAGAGGAACATCATCAATTACCTTCTTTAAAGTGAAACATAGATATGTAAAATTTTATGCCAAACAAGAAGCATATGTTGTCTCCACTAGAAATTGCATTTGATATCATTCTATTAAAGAGCTCAACAGATAAACTTCACCTCGATGGATTTAGTTTAAGCTGTGAACTATTATTTTGTAGAATAGAGAACCTTGAAAAACTCCTGATGTAAATACACTTTATTTATAAAGTGTCTTCTGGGATATCACATGGTTTACAGTGAGACTACTCAATTAATAAAACAGCTTTTCTCAGCAAGTATTTCTACAATTATGTCCATAAAGTACAATGTGCCTGGCTCAGAGTATTCCAAGACAATCATAGCAATATGCTAAAGGGGGCAAGCAGACCTCAAGCCAATATTGTCTCACTTTGTTTTCTTCTTAATTTAATAAAAAGCTCTGAATACAGAGACTGATGGGTTTTCAAGTTCTGACTGACGGGTTTTCAATTGATCTTGGTGTTTTCTAACTCCTGACACTTGGGTAACTAAGCACCTTACAAACCCCACCAAAACAGGAACCTTAAGAGGTAAAGAGGAGTTATTACCCCCAGGCTGTAGAAACAGTGCCCAGGAGGAGAAGTGGCTTTGCCAGACTTCTGTCTTTCAGACAGGGAAAGTATGTGGCAGCACATGGAGATCAGCCAGATCATGGAAATCCCAAACAAGTACATCCACTGCTAGACCAAACCACCCCTTCAGCAGGCCACTGTAATCTTTTGGCTATCACTCGCTGACCGGAAGATCATTTAATTCCCATCTTTTCTGTGAAAACTGTTATGTGTAAACTCCTTGTATTTCTGCAGTCCCGGAGTGTGCATTTTGGAACTATCCTACATCCCCAGCAGCTGGCACAGTGCAACCCTGCTAGCTTGGCAGAAGTGCCTCCATCACTGTTTTCACAGCTTCTTATCTTCCCCAGGCATGGGCCTTATGCTAACATTATAGATGCTGTTAGCAACTTAAAAGCTAAAACATTTAGCAGGATACTGATATGTTACACTTAATTTAAGAAATCAAAGCATGCTATGTAAGTCCCCTTCCACAGGACTGTGTTTGCCTTCAGCAAACCATCTTCCATCTGTATGGATCTTTCCACATGGGTAGCTCCTGGCTTCAACCATGATGTGAAGAAGCACCTCAGCCTCATCAGCTGTCTATCCTTGCTGTTCCCAGTGAGGCTGCTGACCTGAAAACTAACTGCCAGTTCTACACTGTCTACTGAGCAAATGTGTCCATGGTATATGAAGTATATACATCCATAAAATATGGAACTGTTGTGCTCTTTTCTTAAGCTGCTCGGCATTAAAGATTCAGCATTCTAGACCTAGTCACTGACAAATAAAATAAAACAAAGCCAGGGCACAAAAGGCAGTCTCAGGATTCCCAGTCATGTGCTGGTAAGCTTGATTTTGCCTAATACATTGATCCATCTTACCCATTTCTGCTTATAAGTTTATCAATACAATTATTCCTAATGAAAGTATTAAGTACAGTGCCAAACTCATGAGCCAGAGGGCTGTTTTTTCAAGTTTTTCATTACCTACTAAGTAAATTAATTAATGCAAATGAAACTCTAGTGTCATAAAACAACATCCTGCTCTAATTGAAGACAATGGCAAAACTGTCATTGACCTCCATGGGAACAGGTTCAGGCCCATAACTTTCATATATTGTACATTAAGCGACATAATCAGAAATACTATCTTCTCCCATTAAAAAGATATATAGATATAGCACGACAAGTAGCAGCACAGGGACTCATCCGATGCCTGTAATTAGAGGTTTTTAATGACAGGTTAGGTATGTTTAATATGCAATTCCACATTGCTGTTACACTATCAGATTCTATTCAGGATCTTTACACATAGCATAAAACTGAATTCAGAGGCAGATGAATGTTCCCGATATTTCAAATTCAGCAGTTTTGCTGATTTAGCACCTTCTGAAGCATGCACCATGTGGTGAACAAACACTGCGAGCAAAGATGTTTTCCACTGAGATTTGCCAGGGGTTTAAAATTTTAACACTTTCCTGCTCTCCTAACAGATAGAAAAACTGTTGCTATTTAGATACAGAGAGCTGTGCAATCATTCTAATAGGTATCATTTCATTATCTCTGAGGAATTTAGGTGTGGAGCCAACTCCATGTATTAGTTAATAACTGATCCATTACTTGATTAACTGACTTACATGAAGAAAGCTTATCATCCATAGATTTGTCTGCTTGGAATTAAGTCAAAACAAGATACTGCAAAGATTTTTTTTTCAGGCTTCAATATCTTATTTAAAAATAATTGTGCCAAATTGCAGTTAAATATTCTGAAGACTAATACATGCCTTAAATATAGCAGATGCTATAAACACCTAAAAACAATACAAAAATAACCCAAGGCACCACTAAATTAAGCATGAGTCAGTGCTTCCAGTAAATTCATGGCAACCGCAAGCAACAGGAAAAGAATTGTCTATCTCAAAGCATTGCCAGCTTACTGTAGAAACTTGATCCAAAGGGTTTGAACATCTCATGTATAATAACATTGCCAGTTTATATCCATATACACAATCACCTTCTCTTGGGATTTTTCTTCCTCCCCCCTACTTATCTGTAGCTTCTTCATAAAGTCACCACTGCCTGATATAGTAAGATTTAGAAATTATTCTACAAGTTTATGTTTCCTTTCTTGCCATCATGTTTGGAATGTTAATGTGTGTTTTGGCCAGGAAGCCTGAAGCTAAATACTTTGTCATTCATGAGATATGCCAGGGATTCTTGAAAACACCTGCACCTTGCAGTTATGCAAATGCCTTTGAGATATGTCAGAACACTGTTTACTTGCACCATACCAACCACATGTCATCTGAATTAATTTTCACATTCTTGTCCTGATGGGACATGGCTCTGAATAAAAAAATGACATATGTGAGTGCAGTGTGGTTGAAGAGGTATTGAAGCTTTGCCAAAATTACCCAATAGATCTTTGCTGGCCAGCAATATGATTAAACTAAGGTATCTCTTTGAATTGTATATTAACGACTGCAATACACATATGTGCATACTGTTTCACAGAGATGCATCAAGAGATTAGTCCGATAGTGATATGAATGTGTTGAGAGTCAAAGATACACCAGTACTAGCGTAGTATTGCAGTCTTGAATAAATGCAGTATGGCAATGCTTCTCAGCACTGTCCTGCATGACAGCCTACACCTTGGGGTGAAAAACCCCTGTGGAGAGTCCCTTCACTCCTTTTCCAGCAAAATCAGGTCACTCAGAGAGCAGAAATGAAGTGGGAGAAACCATGTTCACTTGTAGTCCCCCAAAACATCACTAACTTTTTGTTTGAAAGGTTCAGTAACATAACAATAACATCTGGTGCTGGGATCAACATCAAAGAAGATTCAGACTGTATCACCTGTACCTCAGGAAGGTGGCAGCAAGATTTGTAAATTTCCTATGTAGTGGCTTCATCACCTACAGATCTGAAGGCTGTATTACTCAGAAGGTTGTCCTTTTTCTCTCAATCTCTGTCTCCTCCATATGTATTTTTCTTTCAGTTCTGTGACATTAGCAAAGTAAAACCTTCAGGAGATGGCTTGTCTGAAGGCAGAACTGTAGGAGGAGAATGTGATCTGCACATTTTTGTCACATTTCATGCCATATATTTATCTGAAAAGGGTGGGGGTGATGTACTGGTAGGCATAGTGCTTTTATCACACAGATTTCTAGCTCAATCTATCAGTTTTCTACAAAAGAAAACAAATAATGGTGTCAAGTTCGGCATTTTTTATCACAAAGATTTCTAGCTCCATCTATCAGTTTTCTACAAAAGAAGACAAATAATGGTGTCAAGTTCGGCATTTACTTCTACATGTTCCTAAATCAAAAAGGAAAGTTGAAGAGATAGATGATGATTTGTTTTCACTGCAAGGAATATCCCAGTTACTGGGTATTGCTTGCAAAAGAGTACAACACTTTTGAGGGACGTGGGAAGTAAGATTTCTAGCTCCATCTATCAGTTTTCTACAAAAGAAGACAAATAATGGTGTCAAGTTCGGCATTTACTTCTACATGTTCCTAAATCAAAAAGGAAAGTTGAAGAGATAGATGATGATTTGTTTTCACTGCAAGGAATATCCCAGTTACTGGGTATTGCTTGCAAAAGAGTACAACACTTTTGAGGGACGTGGGAAGTCCTGCCAGCCCAGTAAACTCTCTGGACAGGAGAAGCTACCATATAAGGGACTCCAGGTCATGTGGGTCTTGTGAGTGCATGGGAAAGCAAGCAGCTAGTTGTCTTTGATCTCTTCTTTTACAGGATATATCACTTTTTTTCTAAACAAGTTGAGCACTGGATCTACTGAAACCAACTGTTTTTGTCTTGTGGTTGAGCTCTGAGGGAAGTTTGTTTGCAGGCTGACGCATATGAAAGATCTTGATGTTTTCTGTGGGTTCTCTTAAGTCTTACAACTTTTGAACTCACACTTCAGTCCCTGCCCAGAATTTATGGAATCTCGTCTCCTATTCATCTCCTATTCCTTTCAACCTGAAAAAGTTTTCAAACTATAGTGGGCACATACATAGACATGCATGAACAAATGCATAGCACCAAGAGCACCATATGCATTGGTGTCTCTGTTGAAATGACACATTGTGAATAGTTGCTGCCTGAAGGAATTGCTGTCCAGTTCCATGTTTGAAGCTGAATGTATTCTTTTCAATTATAATAAAAATGCAACCTGGTTTTGTTACAGCTTCTGCCTGACCATGTTCTAATGTGCCCATGGCAAGGAAAATATTGTTTCCATTCCAATTGGCATAATGAGAAAATATGTTTAACGTGTTGGCTTTAACACAGTATTTATCAGAGGATTATCCTTTGAAATTGTCAGTTTATGGCATGATAATTAGATCTGGTACTTGAAATCTGTCAAGTAAAAGCAAGCTTTCTTCAATAATTGTATTCCTTTTCACTTCACAGGTGAGGCCTAATAAAGTGAACTACTGAAAAGTGTTGAGGCAGTGGGAGGCTTGGCATTTCAGTAAGTGCAATGGAGACTGCCTCCCAAGAAATTGCTCACATTGTTTTTCCATATACAAGCCTTCTTCGTGAGTACATCCTCTTCCTTACAAACCAGAAGGCAGAAGATTATTGAGCAATAAAGAATGTAGGGAA
>NW_008682186.1:11574-25008 GCF_000695815.1 Acanthisitta chloris
TACTAAAGGTAGGAGTGATAACTAAATATTAATAGGAAACCTTAAATATTTACTTTGGCCCAGTAGCTTTTGTTGAATGAGATATAGTTTGGCTTGGCCTAACCTGTGCAGCTGACTGTGTTCCAGCTCACAAGAGAAAAGTCTTTGCAATGTAAGTTCCCTTAGCTGTAAGATAAACTCTGAGAAGTAATACAGGAAGTGTTATTCCACCTCTGGGAATGGGAAGGTAAAAAAGTTAGTTAATTCTAAAATAAAGTCCATAGATCAGCTGTTTCCTTGTTTTAACTGAGGGCATCACAATGAGAGTTGAGAGAGTTAGCCTGGAAATTATTTCCAAATATAAATTTGCTTAATATGCTGTACAATAAATAATGTTTAGATGAAACATTGAAATGGTGAAAGAAAACCTTCTTGTAGAGGTTAAGACTTTCATAAATTTAACTAATTCATTTCTTAATTCTAATTCATAGGACTAAGGAATAATTGTGGCTTTTTTTTTCTAATGACACATGGGATTTTAGTATCATGTCTTATTGCAAATCATGTGGCTTTGGTTATGATGCACATTTGGTAGACTGACACTATAATACATGAGATATATTTTCCTTTTATTCATTTCTGAAACAGGAATATTAGAACTGTAAAGACTGGCAACATGGCATGTAATCTAAATTCTTGCAATTATTTTAAAAGTATTTAGGCATAGATTCACTCCACATTTTAAGCTTAAATGATTGACACAGTGAAGGTTCACTTTAAAAATAGAACTAAACAACTTCAGCGACATTGACTTGTAAGAAAATTTAGGTTCTTAAGTGCTGAAAATGCATCTAAAAAAATGAGTCTCAGATTATGCAACACTGCTGGCAGCAACTGCTTGCTGCTTTTAAAAATCTGGGTCCAAATTTGAATGAGTGCCTAAGTAAACATCGAGAACTTGGTTCATAAACTAAACTATGGGAAATCTGTCCTGAAAAACACCAGGGTTTTGCCTACTAATATGCCCAAAGGTGTGCCTGGAGTCATTAGGGAACAAAGACCTGTCTGAGAAACATTATGAAGATTAATAACTGTGCATACAAGATTGGAAAGGAGCAAGCAGAGGGCATATTGCTTATTGCCTGTATCTATCTGGGACTGGGACAAAAAATAAATCAAATCCAGAAAGGTTCTCAAAGTGGTTTTAGAAAAAAATTGAGAGTTGTAGTGGGGCGAGAGGAGTCCCAGTATAGGTACAAACTCTCTTCCTACCTCCTAGAACATTTGAGGGACATAAGACCTGCTCTGAAAGTTGGAGGCTGATGGTAAGATACAGATGCAATATTATCATATTCATTTAAGTAAGAGAAGGAATTTTTCCTTGCTGGGAGTACTGAGAAGTTTACGTTTTGAATGTTTAGGCATGTAAGATGATGAGGTGTATTAGAATATGTTATCTGGTTTTTGGCCATTTTGCTTCTTAAATTCATCCCCCCACGTAGGGAATATTTGGCATACCTATGTGTAAGTGGAAACCTAGAGGAAGGCCCCTAGCCTCCTTTGTGTCTTAATTCCATTGCACTTGTAAGACACTAGTCACTAAATAAATTGAACAATAATTTGTTCTTACAGCTAGCAAACAAACAATTAAGCACAGCTGCATTTAGTGCAGTGTGAGAAAGTGAAGTAGTTCAGGAATTCTTACAAAGAAGAGTTGAATTTAATGTTTCAACACATGATACCCTCTCAGGTGGTTCATCTCTTGCTTGGAAGGCTCAGCCCTCTGTGATGTGCAGCAGAACATCTGGAATAGGAAGGAAAAGAGAGAGATGTATGGATATAATGTCAGAGTCATGGATTGCATTTACTTGGTTTGAACTCTTTAAAATTGTTCAGGTCAGAAGTAACAAGATAAAGGGAAATTGATTCAATCAGTTTTAAAGCAGTTTTCATGAGTTACTGTAACAAGCACTTGACTGCTTTTATCCTGTTTGTTAGAAACAATGGAAAGAAGTATCTGCAGTTCACAGGGTCTTATTTTTCAGACCAAAGTCATCTAGAAGAGCAAATCAAGAGTGGTTCTGTTTGTATCTGGCTGCAAACAATTGTGGTGTGTGCATGCAAAGGGCAAAATACAAGAATTTTTTCGTGTGTAGCTCATTTTGCTGCAAAGTGAAAAAATTTCTCCTAACAAGCAACATCTTGCTACCCACTGCAGGATTACTCAGATTGGTGCATATTGACAGGATTGGACTCTGGCAGATAACAGTCAAGGAGCCAGCTATCAGTTCTATTGGCAGACAGCTTTTTTTGAAGCATTTGTCCACAGGGACAAATTCACCTTGGATTGTAGAGGGAAATGTATATAGCGCATACCTGTGCTGAGGAGGATTTCTGTGCTTGCAGTGTTTATCATTGCCTTTTCATGAAGAATATGCCAGAGATTAGAAGGGTTTTTTTCATCAAGAGCTCTGTAGAACTGCCATCAGCAGAAGCTATAGGGTAGACAAGCTGAATCAGACCACATCCTCTGCCACAGGCTTAATGCTCCCTTGACATGACAGCTAGTGGGATGGGTTTGTTTTTGCAACCAAGGGTGTAATTCTTGTGAAAGATTAAAATAAGTTTCAGTACAGGATCAGGGCAAATCAGATTTCGCAACAGGTTAGAAATTTCCAGAAGAAAGTTCTTTCTTACTTTATATTGCTTTCCCCGGGACTTTTCTTTATTTCTGTCATTATAATGTCAGAATCCAGAAGTTAGATAGTGATTCAATACAAAACGTCTACACTATAAGGCGATCATGGCATTTGCCCTCACAAAGTCCATTATAGCTGGCTTTTTCTCTTTACCCATTTCTAGACCCTCTAAGGTTGTTTTCTTTTTGGTTCTAGTTTGCCCTTTAACAATGTCATCTTCCTTCTAGGACACCATTTGTCATCCTCTCCCTGCTTTATCCAAATAAGTGGAAAGATCCACACCATTTGCTAAACCATATTTAAGCTCTCCAAATGACCACTAATTTTAACATTGACTTATGGGAAGCAGCCATAATGCTGAGTAGTGGTATTTATTATATTGATAACATTTCTGAATGTCAGCTGCAATCATTTTGCTCATAATTGGTTCTGATTATGACATTTATTTTCATCAGTTTCATTTTAGAACCTCTGTAGTGTTAATACTAAAATGCAGTGAGTGTAAAAAGCATACAACTTTTCTGCAGCTCTCCTGAGATGACTCTGTGGTGTTCTCGGACATGAAAAGATTCTGCCCCATTCATGGACAGCATGGAATATGTCACAAAGAATATATTTGTGACATCTTTCAATGGAATTAGTAATTGATGAATTGTAGTATTATACAAGAAACACAGCTGCTGTATAACACAAGAGTCCTACAACTAGAAAGCACTCTACAGTAGAAAAGCCTTCAAAATATAAACCTTTTACTGTCATCGTCAACAGAGGACTGGACATTCACAACACGCAAATGTCCAGGTTACAAACTTGAAGCTGCATTAATGTGGCAGTTAAATTTACTAGTCTGAAAGCTGCACTTTTAAAATATTTATGAATACATGTGGTTGTCACTGAAAAGAAACTGCAATGTCAGCTCAACCTCTCTCCCTGATTGTTTCTTCTCCCTGTCCTCCCCCACTGGAATGTATTCCATGAAATTCAAAACATGAGCCTTACCTTACTTTAAAAATACCTACATGGTAGGTGTTACACTGCAAAATAAAAAAATAAGAGCTGTTTTCATGATATTTTGGTCACTGTTTTATCTACTCAGAGAGGTTTCAATTTGGTATACATTAATAGGAGATTAAGTTTCATTTTCAGGTCTATGTTTTTTTCAAATTAAAAATGAACTGTGAAGAATGATTTGAATTTTTTTCCATGAAATTCAAACTGTTCATTAAGTCATCCAGTGCACTGCTTTTGCAAGTGCCCTGGATAGCTGCCTAGCTGGTCTTTGTGGAAGAAGAGGGTTGAAAATGAGGATGGAATGATTAAAAATTATGCTACGTGCTTTAAATGCATATTGTACCTTTCCTCTTTTCCTTTGTTCCAAAGAGATCACAGCTTTCATATTTAAATGATGACTAATTTTATGTATATCTTGCATGTGAACATTCTCATTACTCTGGAATGTCTCCATGCAGATTTTGGAGGGCTCATCAAAATCTTCACCTCACACAGAAGGTTTACTGGGTGTGCTATGCTTTCAGCCCAACAGCATACTGTGGAAAAATAGTCTCTGTTACTTAACAGAGACCACATACCAGCTTTTCTCTAGGGAAGGTCTTTCACAGCCATAGATACAGTCTGTCTTTATTCAGAAGGAGGCAAGCTGCTGCAGTGGACCAAGGCATCTACACTGATCACATCCTTGTCCTCGTCATTCCAAAAGCTGTGATGTCAGCATACCATAGGAGTGGGGAGAAAGGTGGACTGAAACCTGGATGAACTGCTAGACACAAAGGGATCTAGCTGGAGGGAAAGTTCAAGGTCCTGCATTTCAACAAGGGGAATTGCAAAGTCCTGTAGCTGAGGAGGAATAATCCCATGCACAAGTACATGTTGCGGGGCAACCATCCAGAAAGCAGCTTTGTGATAAAGGATCTCAGGGTCCCTGTGGACATCAGGATGAACATGAGTCAGTAATGTGCCAGGATGGCAATGAAGGCCTACAGCATCCCAGGTTGCATTAGGAAGATTATAACCAGCAGGATGAGGGGGGCAATTATTCTCCTCTACTCAGAACTGATGAGACCACACCTGAAGTACAGTGTCCAGTTCTGGGCTCCCCTGTGCACAAGAGACATGGGCGTACTGGAGCAAGTTCAGCAAAGAGCCATGATGATGATTAAAGAACAAGAGCATCTGATGTACAAGGAGAGGCTGAAAGCAATGACTATTCAGCCTGAAGAAGGCTCAAGGTGATCAAACACTAGAACACTTTTGCCCAGAGCTGTCACAGAGCTTCCATTTCTGAAGATAATTGGAACTAAACTGGGCAATGTTGACTGCTCCATTAACAACCTGTCCCAGCTGACCTAGAACTGAGCAGGAGGGTTAATTAGATAATCTCCAGAGGTTGCTCTCAACCTCAACAATTCTGTAATTCTGTGGTGGACAGAGTTTGACTGTTTGGCACTGGAATATGTTGCCCAGGGAGGTGGTGGAGTCACCATCCCTGCAAGTGTTTAAGAGGTATCTGGATCTGGTGCTGGAGGATATGGCTTAGAGGTTACAGCAGTGTGGCAGGTTAGAGGTCTCCTCCAACCTTTATGATTCTATGATTCTATACTCCTTATAGACTCTGGGATAAGACTCCAAAGTACAGATAGAATGGGTTGTGTAGGTATAAATTTGGCCAGGAAACCTGCATGTCTGTATAACTCTGGACCTTGGAAAACCCTTCCAGAAAGCGTTTTGGCTCTTCTCAGTGCTTCTAGTACAGCAGATCCCTACAGTTCAGCTTCATTTGTCTCCATCCTCAGAGCACTGCTGGGATGGCTGCTGAGCTCCTCATCTACACCACCCTATCCGAAAGGGAGAGAGTGGTTTGTGGATCCATTCTCACAGAGTCTCATTCACTATAGTCCTGGCTGTGAAGTGAGCATTACCAAACACTTCAGACCATCTGGCACGCTTCTGAGCCAGCAAAATGCTGACTGAAGTGTGGATAAAGAGCTCTGGCATGCCACTCTCTGAGAGCACTCAAAGAGGTATCCGATACAATACCGGTGTGAGTGTGTGTGCTCTGCTGTGCAGAGACTGCATATGACTAAATCCTTGTTATATAACAGAGCTGATGGATAGGGATACATCTATATTCACCAACTAGCATTTCCAGAGGTGAATATTACCAAAATCTCTATTCACATTTAAGCATGTAATACCTTTTCCTTCTATAGGGAAAAAAACCCCAACAGTGAAAATGTCTGTGACACTTGAAAAATTTAAAGTCTTTCAAAGTAATAAAGGCAGTTCTCAGAAAATGTTATGAACAGTAGCCCTACTACAGTATTTCCTTTAAAGAGACATCTGGGGTGAATTAGGGTGCTGCTCAGGCTGTGGCACTGCTGCAGATGTCGAGGTGTAAACCTGTTTTGTAGTGACTGTAGATATGTGATCATGTATAATGCTTTTATTAGAAGCTCGAGCACTATATTTCCAGTAAAATGAAGAATGACAGAGAAGAAAAGAACTGCCTTTTGAGTTTGAATTACAACCACATCTAATGAGCTCAGAGGTGTTTGCACTCGACTCTAGTATTACTTTTCATCTCCTGCAGCTTAAATGAGCCTACTGATCATAACAGTAAATATGGGCTCAAAGAATATCCCAAGAGGTGTCATTAGTCACACATATTACATCCTTTTCTAATTTGTACACTTACCATGTTGCAGGATTTCACAGGACTGATGAAACCTCCAGAATTTCATGTTTCCCTCAGCAGTCTACAATAACCCTTAGTCTGAATGACATGTATTATTTCCTTGTTGAACATGTGATGCAGAGGGCTTAGTAAAAGATTTATTGTAAGGAAAACTAGATGTTTTATTTCCAACCTAATTGAATACATTATTGCTCTGAGTTTAAAAATGCTGTGGTGATATATTACACCTCAACACAACTGTACACATGAAACCTGCAGTGAGAAAGCTTATTGGACTACAAATCAGAATACAGCTGTTGATAGGAGAGCTATATACTTTAAGTTGCAATATGTTACAATAAAGTTTTACAGGATAAGTCATAGTAGGAAATAAAATAAAAGTCTGATGAAATAGTTAAGCAATACTTCTACTTTTACTGACTGGAATAATGGCAACTGCCAGAACTCAAATCCTCTTTGTTGTGTATGGATGATAAAAGAGCCATAGTGGAATCTCCCTGTCACAGTTACACAAGATAGTGATAAAGCTGCTGATCCCAGTAAGGATTAACTGCGAAACAGAACAGCTTCCAAATTCACCCTGGAACAGCAAGTCTGCTCTGAGCCATGCTTGTTGCTTGCCCAAGTATTTGGACACAGTGCAGACAAAGTGTAGAGCAGCTGGGGGATTTGAAATTCTCTCTTCCTTCAGCCTGTGCCCAGCAGACAGGACTGCCATGTAGCTCAGCCCAGTGCTGCCACCTCAGCCTTCCCGCACTCTCCCACTGGGTGTTACAGCCTCGAGGGCCACGGAAATGCATGTGGATCAGGGGCCTTTCTGCTTTGCATCCATTTGGCCTTGTGCAACTTTCTGCAGCTGGATACCTGCAGAAGTTCATGTTGGCACCCTTCCACAGCCTATAATAGTGCCCTTTTGTGATAGGTTCAACAACAGAGGTGCTGTGTTGCTTTTTCCTAGGACTTTTGGGATGGGAAATACAATTTCATGAATGGATGACTTCCAGAGCAAACCTTTCTTCTAAGGCTTAAGTGATGTCTACAGAATTTTACTCTGGGTTGAATTCCACTTGAAATGTTACCTTTTACTCTTTCATTCCTCTCTTATCTCCTATCTTCTTTTGTGGTGTTTTCCCCAAACATATATTTTCTAAGTAACAATTGGTCAAATTATAAACAGTTGCAGAGTATCAGAAGGTCTGGAACATCACAGCAGCAAAGAGAAGCTGTAGCTGACTCTGTGTGTTATGGCTTTTTTGCTTGTTCATCACTCATCCTGCATTGTACCTGGACTACCTCCTTAGTCTCAGCAGAAAGCAAGGCGGGGAGGATGGGGAGGGGGAAGCCAAATAAAAATATTCCAGGGGTCTGCAAAACACCTGGGTCTGACATCTAATGTTGTGACAAATATAGAACCACAACAATTTTAAGAACACTAAAGGTAAATTCATCACCCTGTGGAATTTATTGTATAAATATAATAATTGGGTTGCAGTCCTACCAGATAGCACTAGGCCTAAATTAAGTTGTAGTAATGAAATGTTTATTCCACATCATTAACATTTGAGTTCAGTGGCAGTCCTAAGAGGAAAGTGACACAGAAATTTTCCAGAAAACAATATTTAAGCAATTTTAAAGAAAATTAACAAGCCTGTTAGCTTTAAGCATGCTGTCTCTACCAGGACAAGTTCTTTTCTTTTGCCAAAACTATAAGTCTAAGGATTATAACCAAACTAAATATCTACATGCTTACCTTTAGATATTTGATGAGCCTAAGGGGAACTATTCATCTGTCCAAGCTCTTTATCCATCAAGCCCTACAAGATGGCCCAACTGCTCAGCCTGTCAAAAGTTTATCAGTCTTCCACTTCTCTTTCCAGTGTCATAAGATTTCCATTCAAATTAAAAGCCTCAACTGTTCATTGCAGACTTGAAATACTCTTACATGATGAAGCAAAAGCCAGAGGGTTGTGAATTGCCCCTGTAACTTCCATCGGAGTAGCTCCATCCTGCTCTCCCTTCCAGTGTTTTCACTACGACCATTACTAGACCCTGCCTTTACTTAGCCAAATCTACACACTCTTAGCTATTACTATTTCTTTTTTGTTTAATCTTCCTTTTATTGCATGTCCTCTTTCATTGGCTTTTAATATAAAGTTACTTCCCCCTGTGCAAAGAGTGCCTTCGTGTGTTCCTCTGATGCACCAATTTTCTGAACTAACCTCCATCTATTGTTTTAAACAATTGATCCATGGGCTAAAATGGGAAAACAGAATAATCCCTCATTTAAATGATCAATGGAAAGGAATGACATGGGGAAAATGTTGATCGCTGCTGCAGCCCTAATCATCCCAAGTGTTAGTGCAGTTCAGGGACGGGAGGAGGGGAAGAGATTTACAACATTGGGAACTCCCAGGGAAGGAGGTCTGTAAGGAATGGCTCCCATATGGAACTGGAATGCTTTGTACACCCTGGCTTAGCAATTAAATTTACAAGGTGTTGCTAAGTAGCAGTACCCCTGTAAACTCAGCAAACACTGGAAATGCTGTTACAAAACCAGGGACTTCTTTTATTGCTTCTCACATTTCAATAGGGAGAAAGTCATTAGCAGAAGGCTGTTCTTTGTACAGACTTCCCATTTGGAGAGCTGGGAGGTGTATTCTGATAAAAGATCTTTGAGAGGGTACAAAGGCAAATTTTTCAGCAGGGAAGACAAAATATGGAGCAAAACAAGTATTTTGATCTAAATTAGAAAGTACCTGTCTAAAATGACTGGTCAGTCATTTACTTACACATGCACGTGTGTGTGTGTGTATATCTATCTATCTATCTATCTATATATATGTATATGTATATATGTATGTATGTATGTATGTACATTTCCCCTTGGAACAAAAACTGCCTTTTAAATTCTTCTCAGTCAAGTTTCACTGACAAACTTGCTTGACGGGCATCAGGGACCTGAGGCAAGCTTCAAGGGAAAAAGTAGCCATCACTCATGTTTCATTGGATTTCTATGACAGAATGATCAAATCCTGTAGAACCTGGCATAAGCACATCATTATCAAACCCTGCTTTAGCATTTCTTAACTGATCACGGAGGCTGAGGTCCTTGGTGACTCCTGTTTTCTGGCACTGTTTGTAGTTATTTGACCTTTTCTCAGTGGATAATCCACACAAAAAGCCCTAATTACTTCCCCAGCTTTGAGCGGTCCAGCACTGTGAATAATCAATGACACTGATTTAGGTATTGCACAATCAGATGCTTATGGTGTTTAAAGAACATTTTTCCATTGACCTGCCACAGCCGTAGGACAATACTGAGTGCTGAAGTTGCTGTTGTAATCACAAGCTGGCCAAGTGACCTTGGGGGTCTGAAGTTGATTACTAGGGCCTTGATTAGAGCAGATACAATACATTTTTAATGATTTCTTAACTTTCTTTTCTTAAAACAGCACTTAGGGTGCATCTAGCAAGATACTGGTGTACTGACAGAATCTCAGAGCAAGACTTGTCTTAAACATAGCTGAGTATTTTCTGATTTCTTAATATCACCTTAATTTTTATTTTGCCTGCTAGAAATCACAGTGATGGGGGTATTTTGTCTTTAAAAAAAACCCCATTTCATCACTTGAATGTCTCCTTACTTCAGAAGTATTCAAGGATGCAATCAGAAAAGGAAAACAGAAATTGCCTAGATATTGCTATAGACTAGGATGTCTGTGAGAGGAATGGAGTGAGGATTCTTAGAAATTAAACAGTCTCTCATTTGCTGGGGTTTTCTCCCCTGTTCACATAACGTGAAAATCAGTTCATTATCCTGGATTATTAGGTTTAAGTCTACCACCTGCTCCGTTATTTCAGCTTTAAAAACTAAAAAGAGTGAGCAGTCCCATTTTGTTTAGTTTAGAAAGAAAACTTTGCAGAGATCTTTTGTAAGGAGCCATTTGCTTAGGTAAAATCTATGGTAGAATACCAGATAATTTGGGGGTGACTGTAAATCATATGAGTGTTCCACCAGTGAGATAGAAAATACGAAGTATTTGGTGGGGATAGGCATAAAAAGAGAAAAAAAAAAGGAATTCTCTTCCCAGCAGAAATTTCAGTCAGCCCAAAGAAAACTTTCCTTAGACGCATTTTGGTTTTTCTTTAACAAAGCCTATTTGTCTCATTGAAAGGAGTATACCTCAGCAAAAGACTTATAGTTTTACTTACTTGAGAATTTTGCAATAATCAACATGTTTCTTCAGAGAAATCCCAAGCAATTAGAAGCAAACACAGAACAGACGGAGCACAGTTTGAGGGAGGTCTGTGGGTAGCTGCACCACCTTTCCTCTCCCAGAGCAGTAAGCTGGTGGGGTCACTCCTACTATGGCAGCTTCTGAAGCAGAAACAACAGGCGAAAACACTTCTATTGTGGAGATTTTTGTTCTTCCAAGGTTCCTGTCAAGCCATGAGGGGGAAGATAAGCAGATGTATATGACAGGAGCTAGGATAAAGTTTATGAACTAGAACCTATGTTTGCCTCTGCAATAGGAAAGCCTGTCCTTTCCTCTCCTTTGAGATCACTGCTGCACTTCTGTCCTCCCTCAAATAAAATGTCTTCTAAAGGCACCTGCTTGTGTTTGAATCCGTCCTGATAAAGGCTAAGCAATGACTTCTGAGGGAGTGGTTCAGGAAGTGCTTCTTGTAGAAAGTTTGTATTGTGGAGGCATCATGTGCCAGCCTGCTTAGAGACCGTTTTTGGAGACGCTAGACAAGCAGCATAAACAACATTAACTGTCCTGAAGAGCTGCAGCTGACTGAGGAAGAGGAACTGAAGGACAACTTCATCTTTTGTCTGAGAGCTTTTTCCCCACTCGAAGACAGAACAAGAGAGAAAATGCTTACTATAGAGGAGGAAAAACATGCTGAATTTAGCATGGCTTGTGAAGTGAAAAATGGCATTGCAGTAAGCTCATAAAGAGGGTGAAGCTGTTGTTGGGGCAGCTGTCTTCTGTCCTGCTAATTCAATCCCTCCAGGGTACATTGTAGTCTTCTTAAGTATACAAATTACTGTTGGATGTATTTGTGTGATCAGAGACTGAACAATCCAGATAGGCACTGCAGGATGGCAGGAGCAGAATGGTGCAATTTATAGACAGAAAAGTCCTGAAAGGAGATGTAGAAAGTGCTTTGAATAACTCGGCACTGGAGATTTATACTGCTCCTAGTGACTTCAGTTTGCAAACCTAAGCTCTCAAGGAAAATAAACTAACTTTCCAGTGATCTTTGCCAGTTTAATTTGGTAGCATTTTTTAGAACAAGCTGATTTTGAACACTGTCTATATTGAACTGGACACAAACATGCATGGCTGTTTCATAAATATTTTCTACATAAAGAATGTTTAGGCTCAAAAGTGTTTGTTTATGGGATGTCACAAGCAGTACTGATTTGGTTTTTTTAAATTGCCTTGTAAGTAGTCAACACACTAGTTGCAAACTGCTTTAGTCTGCAGTCAAAATTTCCTTTTATTTTTTTGAAGATGTCTCTGGTACTAATTAATTTTAGCTGAAATGATGTGCAGCAGTGCAGCCTCTTTTTTCTACTGATTGACCAAATCTGTGTACCATCAGCCTGTTAGGATATTGGTAGACTTCATCTCTCATTTGTCACAACATCCCTTCAGATGGTTGTACTGTGGGCAGAGACCAACTGTGCCCCGAATCCCCTAGAGAGGTACAGCTCGGGGTGAGGATTAAACTACACTTGCTTTTAAGCAGTTTCTATCCAGGGAGAGTTTGAAAACAGTCTGTTAGTCTCTTTTCTCTGCAGTGACTCCATGTCTTTGTGCCATATGGTTATTTTTATGTGCTGTGTTGAGTGAGACCTTTAACAGCTTTTAAGTCAGGTGGTGTCAGTGCCAGAGGAGTCGTTTTCTAGTCAAACAGGAGGGTTGAGCTTGATTTTGGAGAAACAGCTTTGTTTCTAAATGCCACTTCCAGTCCTTAAAATCTTTTCATTTGAAAACTGCTGAGCCTAATTTTACAAATAGGGGATGATTACAGTAGTTAGTGTTGACTAGGTGAATCTGTTCTTTGTTAATATATAGGCAAATGGTCTTTCCTCTGTGCTGGATTCACTAATATTAAACTGAACTGAGATGAAACATAATTGAAATAAATATTCCTCCTCCCAGTCTCCTGATTGTTGTTTCCTAAATCAGATAAAAATGTGAATGAGGCACTTAGCTTTATTTCCCCCAAGATCAGAAATTCTCGAGTATTTTAATTTCTCATGTCTTCAAATTATGGGTAGCCTGCTACCTTCAGTAATTTCCTGAGATGACAGAAGAATTAGCTCTCTCACAGGCTGCTGTGGTGGGTGTTAACCTGAACATCAAAACAGCTGAGGACCAGGTGGCTGTTCAGCAGACTTTCTTAGAAAGCTGTTTTGTGGTTTTTTGGAGGTCTGAAAATCAAACAAAACCTTCATAATAATAATAATAATAATCATAAATAGAACCTCTTGCCAAGCTGTGAGTAGTCTTCTCCATGTAACTTTGCTATTAAGGAAATCATATCTAAATAGCAGGCACTTCATTATCACAGTCTCTGTTAGTGCTCAAGAGATAGAGTTGCAGAGTGTTTACACACACTGATAAGACTGTTGATTCTGCTGAAAAATCACATGTTAACTAGCAACATATTTTCAATTTATTGATTCCGGTCAAATAAAAGCTATGGAATTCATAGTGGAAACACAAACACAGTGGCACATATCAGGAATTCACAGAGAGTCAGTTCCAAACTCTTACACAGGTCAGTAGTTGTCCCAAGGTTAAATGATGCCACTTCATTCTGTAATATCCTGTTAATTCATTTGCACCATGATTCTTATAAAGTAGCGTAAAAGGTGCTGTTTGGATTTTTCAAAATTGTTGTGCAGTTGAACTTTGAGACCCTGGCCTGCAGGAGGGGAGTTTGTGCCTCTGCTCAGTGACAAAAATCTGATGGAAGAAGCAGCTTTGTTATTTCATACCAAGAGCAAAGGCAAATCTTTCATAT
>NW_008682186.1:25034-28162 GCF_000695815.1 Acanthisitta chloris
TTTGAGTCTTAATGGAAAACAGCACGTGTTTTATGTCTCATGACACATCTATAGCTGCTTGAAAAAGGCCTTAAAAAGGCCTTTTGCCATTTTATGTCTAATTTGCATTTCTACAAAATGCTTTTGAATCCTTTCAGAAAATAAATACTTTCAAAGAATGTATGCATCCTAAATGCAACATTAAGAAGTATATGTTCCCTAAATATAATATCCTCATTTTTCTCCTACACGAGAAATTTATTGTATCATCAGATCTGACTGAAATTTACAGTTACCCATAATGTTATGTTGATACATTTGATTTTTTTTTTATTACATTGTGGAATAGAAAATGTGTTTATGGCTTTATCCTATGAATATTTTCACAGGAATTTAATCAATATAGATTTTAACCAAGAAAGTTTGCAGTTCTTTTTTGACAGTCATCTCCCCAAATGCTTAATCATTTTGGCAAAAATAATTTTTCCTCCAGATAAATTTCCCTTTCAAAGCTCATATAGCTGCTGCTTAGTCAGACAAACCAGTCCTGAGAATCATTTCACTTCATTTGCATGAGAATTCATATACATTTTCCCAACATGAATTTAAGTGCAGCCTTGCTATGAAAGGTTATTGCTTATATGCCTTTTTTAAAAAGCAAAATGTACTCAGCAAGTGCCCTGGGCTTCATTTGTAGTGTAGTTGATGTTGAATTTTTCTAATTTTCTCAGCCAGTAAAAAAATCCCTTTTTATGTAGAGATTAGTTTCTGTTCTAAAATCAGAAAGTAGAAGATTTTACAGAGCATTTAGGCTACAATCTAATGGATAAAATCGAAGGGAAAAAAGCTGTATAGCCCATCTCAAGTCCAGAATATTGTAATGGTTATTATTGTGGAAACACATGTAGAAGTGGTCCAAGCAAGATTGCTTCCTGCCATCACACAGGGATGTCCTTCTGCATGAACAGGATCATTCTGTGAAGACATTAAATCAGGTTAAGACCATGTATTAAAACAGAAAGATAAAAGCTCATTACTTGAGAATTCTTATACATATTTAAAATACTCATTTTAAATGTTGTAATTTCGACTCTTATTTCTGTCTCCTTTACTCACATGGGTAGCCATTTATTCCACAGGCATTGAAATCAATAGGAGCAGCTGTATAATATTTTTGAGTTGGGCTGTTGCCAGGGTGCATATAAATATTTTATTCTGCTTAAAGCTTTGGGAAGAAGATGGAAGTAATAGGTCAATTTCAAGAAGGACAATTTAGTTTATCAGTAACTCCAATCTTGAAAACTTCCTTTTCATAACCCAAGATGGGACATTCCTGGCTTTTTGTTAGATGTACTTGCAGAAATTCAGAGAGAAGCAGTCAGGTTGCAATGGCACTTCACAACTGGTTTTGAGGAAAGGGAAACAAAGAAAGCGCTGTCTGTGGAGTGATGTATACCTTCTAGGCCTGTGCTTTGGATTGTATTCATTTTCTAATTATGACTTTTCATTCCAGAATTTAAGTGCGTCAATAAACATGTGCCTCAATAAAAATGATGCAGGTTTAATGTAAGCCAACATTAATTCCTTAGAATATCTGCTTTGCCTTCAGCCAGGTTTGCTCTACCGTTTTTATTTTTATTTGCTGTGGTCAATGTTTACAGAATACTCCAGGGCACACCATTCTTTTTGAGGTGTAGAGATTTAAAGTATTGAATTCAGTCTGAAGCTTAATCTAGATTTGGGGTTGGGTTGGGGGTATTCCAACATGTGAACAAAAAAGAAGCTGAGGAAGGTGGACACAGCTTACTGGCAAGGGGAGAACAGTGAGTGGCTTTTAGAAAAAGTGATGGAATTGCTCTGTGTGGCTGTTTGTCATGTGTGGTGCACTGATCCCAGATGGTTGCTAGCATGTCCATGAAAAGCAGGTAGAAGAAGCGGATCATGTTTTCTGTTTGTCCACTTACTGGTCAGGCACCCATCTGCTTGTCCTTTCTCTGAGCTTCCCAGCTATTTCATCCAAGTCTGAGAGAGGGATTAAAGTGTTAAAAATTTTAAGTTCTTGAAATAATCTGAAAATAATCAATCATGTAAAAGAGGAAAATCCTATAGCTGCATCTGCATGAGGAAGGGCCATGCTCAGCCCTTGCTAGAGAAGCCAGACACCAGCCACCAGACTGTGGAGCATGGGGCCACATCTGTCCTGCAGAGTATTTCTGTTATCCACATGATGGGGTCTCATGGTGTGTCATCATAAAAAACATTTACAGGGCCTTGTCAAGGACTTGCTTATATTCTGCCTTGATGCTCCCAAATCACTGCATCATTCTCATGTTGTATTTGACTTGTAGCTTCTGCCAAGCCAAATTCTGCAGATTCCTGTTAGTTTGTGTGGTCACTGTGCATTTTACCATAAGCAGCTCCAAAAATAACCAGGGAACTCGTACTGTCTCTCTTCCACTGTTAAGTTATGCAATTAAATCAGCAGTGCCAGTGCCTCCTGAATTGCTCTTCCATCATCCCATACCTAATATTCCGTCTTTGCTTGCTCAACACTACTCACCAAACACCATTCTTCTGTATTCTTGCATATATCAGAATTGTTCATTTCTTTCAGAGAGAACTTCTTTATCATGTTGTATTACCAGAAAGAGCACATGCAGGCGTTTTCACTAACAGAGCTGAGGAAACTCATTTTACAATCTGCAAGCTGAATGGAAATATTGCATCACTGAAAAGTACTCTCAGTTATCACTGTGAACTTACATCCTTCACCCTTTCAAAATAAAAATTGCTGAACAAGAATCAACTTTGTATAATCAAGATGTTTCATTTATACACCAGGGTTCAGGGGAGAGAGGTTTAGAGCTTCTTCCTCCTTGCTAAATTAAAGCATCCTTGAACAACAGATAAAAAGAAAAAAAATCATTAAATTCACATGAATTTGTCTGTTTTTGCAGCTGAACCAAAGTTGCTTTTTGTAGTGAACAAATGTTTCCTTTGCAAATGTGTACTAGTTTGTATTCAGTGCTTCATTCTATATGAGCACAGGGCCTCAACAGCATGGTATAGCTAGGCAAACCACACGCTGTCATTACTAGGAATGATAATACATGGGAGCTCAACCCTGGTGGTAAGCTTGTGAAGGAAAG
>NW_008682186.1:28172-32011 GCF_000695815.1 Acanthisitta chloris
CCCAGATATCTGTCCTAGCCAGCCATGGGGAGGTCTTAGATAAGCCTGTCATCCTGACAGGGCAAATCAGTGCTGAAAAGGCTTTGCACTCTGTGGGGCTCAGTCTGGTTGATAGGAGAGAGCCACATTCTGATAAGCAGAAGTGCTCTGCTCTGTCTGACTCCCCCAGGCCATCTTGTGCCTCATCACCCCGGGGTGAGCCACCAGCAGACACTTTCACACAATGGTACCCATTCAGCCAATATTTTATGTTGAAGTGGCAAGGCTGACATGCTCCCTGATACTGATGCAGGACGAGTGCTGTAGTACATTCCCTTTGTTGACTGTCAGTTATTCATATCAAAACGAAGCACTTTCCTCCTAATAAAACTACACCTCTGTTGGCATGGGAAGAGGAGGAGGACTGTATTGTATTTTTGGTAGCAATATGGTTCCAGCGACACACGTTTTCTGTGTGGCCAAAACACTATGTTCAGTGCCAATATGCTACTCTTACTCGGTTCACACTTAAGGTTGTACCTGTTTAACTGGAAAGGCAGATGTAAAAACTGTGTCATAAACAGGCCCTTAATGTCTGGAATCTGTTAAACATTTCAGGCAGCAGTAGTAATTAAACTGCAAGTTTGAAAGGTTTGATTTCATGATTTCAATAGAGGACATGGATTTGTAATCCTGTCTGTAAACACAAGAGTAGTGAAAGATGCTGCTCTCTGCACATCATCTGCTTAATGGCTGCCTATATTAAGAATACTTCACATGTCTTAAAATTAAGTACATTTAACTTCAAAAGGACCTGATTAAGGTGATCACTTTGACTTTTTTCTCAAACTGTTATCATGATTGTGAATTATTTTCTAGAGTTTTGAACAGAAGCGTTCCCAAAGGGAAGACAAATTAGCTGATGATGCTGCAAGAGAAACTTTGCAGTCCCCCTCTTTTGAAGTTCCTAATGATGTGAGTTTCTCAGTGTTTCAGTCCTGGCTGCTGCTCACCCCATTCATTTAAAAGTTATGTGAAGTGAAAATTATCCATAGGCTTTTCTTCCTTTGCCCCTGCTCCCAAGAACTGTGTCCAGATGCAAGGATGATGATGTGCCTGTGCATGCCACTGTTGCTAAACTGTAAGCAAAGCAAGAGAAAAGGCTGATTTAGAAAATAAACCCAAAGTGCTTGATGAGTGAAATGTCAAGTAGATTCATGTCTGGCAAAGGACTCTTCCTTGTCCATCATCATCCAATCAATGACACTTGAACCTGGGTTGACCAGGTCACCACACCACCTCTGCTCA
Source organism: Acanthisitta chloris (assembly GCF_000695815.1). NCBI lineage: Eukaryota > Metazoa > Chordata > Aves > Passeriformes > Acanthisittidae > Acanthisitta > Acanthisitta chloris. The sequence goes on from NW_008682186.1 coordinate 29,460, forward strand.
AAGCAGGGGGAAATTTATAGGTCACCTTTCTGAATGACAATTAGTACAAGAAGATATGGTAATCCTGCTGCCTTTCAAAGTGTTATTGTTTTACCATGCAAAAGTCTCAGTGTACCATGCACAGCAGTACCTGCTCTCTGTGTTCTTTACAGGAGAAGAAACAAAAGACCTTTAGGAAACTATCTCCCTAGTGGCTCTTGTCTGATTAGAAAGTCCTCAGGGGATTAGCAGTATGAATTTCACAGCTTGTCCCCCCCACTCCCTCCCACCCCTCTGCATTAAGGTTAGAAGGATGTGCTTAGATCAAATCACAAGGAGATTAAAGGAAAAGAAACCCCAGAGCAATTCTCTTTTGCATTTGAATGAATATTTGTAGTCAATAGTCATTTACCATTGCTTTTAAAATATCCTTGAGTTTTAGGGAAACAAAGTTCAAATACTGCCATAAGACAGTAATATCTTATGCTTCCATTTTAGATTAGTTATATCATTTACAGTTAATTTGTTATACTTGTACATATTTGCTATTGCATGTAATCCTTCAATTTGCTCAAGAGATTTCATCAAGTCCCCAAGAAGATCAAAAGCTTTAAAGGTTTTGTTTGCATTTCCATGTAAGACCTACTACTTTCTTGCTGCAAAATGGCCTAGAGAGCATTCTTTAAACCCATGTTAACTGCCAACAGACAGAGCCTGCAGGGGACATCTTTGAGGTGAGCACGATCAAATAGAAATAAATTTTAACCTTTTGTACAACAAAGTGAGGAAAAAATCCAATTTCCTATGAAATTCTCACTATATTGCCTGTGAAACCTATTTCACCAAAGACGGACTATAAAGGGGTGAATTATGCAGATGGGTTTCCTTAGCAAGGAGTTGTAAAGGATATTTTAAAGATCACAATATGGTAGTAAAAGGAGAAAGATGGGGAAATGCTGTTCTAAGGTGTATTCATTTATATCTGCATCTTTTACCAAATCAGTGTAATAAGAGCTGTTTCTGCACTAGCATCAGCATACTAAGTAATATCATAGGTCAAATCACTGATTCTTCACAGAGGGAAAAATAAATCCTGCTTAATGCAAGCTAGGAGAGACACGGCTGCAGGAGTGATATGCAAGTCAAACCACTCTGGATTCATTTTTGCTCTCTTCTACAGCTGGATAGTGTTATTTCTCTATCTGGGTACAAATGAAAACCAAACTTAATTCAACACACTTTAGGACTTAAATAATCAGCTGGTGAAAAGGTAAAACAGAAGTATAAATCATGGATCAGGAGGTGCTCTGGGAGTGGATTCAGTTTTTGAGAGCGCTTGACTTTCCATGTAGGCACCTGGTGAATTTGTCGCCTTTCAATGGGAACTGCTCAGTTGGAAGCACTGAGGCAAATTCAGGCTCCCTCCCTCTCTTTGTGTGTTTTGTTATGGGAGAAATCCATTGTTATAGGAAACCTATGGCATCTATGCATGCAAATAGCGAAGCAATTGTTCATTGCCGCCTTCCTAACTCAAATGTGTGAAGTCAGTCAGATAAGTGCTTTGCCTACCATGGGCCGAGCATGTAGCCCAACATGAAAAGCAAAACCACATCGATGATGTGTGAAGTGATTAAAATAGCAGCTCACATGTGGCTCTATGTCTGTAGACCTGCAGTGTCATCTTCAGGCATCTGAGAGCCTTGGGAAATGGAAAGGTCCCTTTTTCTCCCACAGCCACCATAGAGACTGGCACGGCTCCCTAACTTGATGTGTAGTTGCACAAAGATTTTCCCTGGCAGTAAAGCTGGCTGAAGAGCTTTTTACAACCTCTCCTCTTGCTCCCAGTGGTCACTGGTCTTTCAGCGATGCTGGTTTAGCTGGTTTTGATGTTGTGTCCTAGCATGGATCAGTGCAATGACTGGAGAAGCTTGCTATTCTCTCTGATTTTCTTTGTTTATAGTGCTTCTGGAGGTATTTAACCTAAAACAACTCACAGATTGACCACATAGCAAAATTGTACTAATGGCTGCCCTTAAGCAACCACTGGAATGATGAACAGAGAGACAAAGGAGAAAATGATCAACGAGGCTGGAACCCTGCGAACTGCCTTTGCTGCCTAAGAAAAATGCTCCCCTTTCACATTCCTAAACTTAGCAGTTACCGTGATCACTCGCCTTTAACACCAGCTGTGCTGCAAACATACATCTGCCTACAAATAACACTGGCAGTATGGCTTCCAGCTAGTGTTCAGGTCAGATAGGAAGCACGGCCCAGCAAACAAGTGCAATCAATGCAGATTAATGATGCCTGCTTTCATTCATGTCTAGGTATTTCATTGATGCAGCTGATAGCAAATCTTTCTTGCTTGTATTTATGCAAGCCACATTTATTTGGTTAGCTTTTTGTTGATTGATTTTGTACTTTTGCCTGTTTGGGTTTTGTTAGGTTTATTTCATTTCATGACAATATAGCTGATTTATTTCTGACTACAGTAGCAGTTTAATGCAAAACATTATTGAAAGCTTCATATAACTTATGTTCTTAATTTCTGCAAATACCACCTAGATGCTGTA
>NW_008682186.1:32038-32441 GCF_000695815.1 Acanthisitta chloris
TAAATAAATATTTACCGTACAAGTGACTTGTGTTAATGAATATTGCAAAGGAAACAGAGCACACAGATTCACCAGGAAAAAACTGCATAGTATAAAACATCTTCCTTGGGAGAGGGCAGATTTGACACAGATTCAGTCTCCCTGTGGCTTTATTTGCTCTACTGGGGCCAGCTGTGTGGTGCTGCTCCCTGGCATTGCCTGTGGGTGATGGCAGGACAGCCTTCGCCAAAGGGTGATCAGCATGAAGGGTTGAGTTCACATCTTAAAAGTAGGTGTACAGAAAGTGGCATGGAAGGAAATGGCAGTAAAGTTCTCTCAGCAAAAACAATACAAAGATGACTCATAAAAAAATATATGGTGGTTGAAATAGAAGACCGAAGTTACATCTCCTTTCCTCATGAAC
>NW_008682186.1:32480-57242 GCF_000695815.1 Acanthisitta chloris
TCTGCAGTGCAGTATCTTAAAGCCTTCCAGAATTCAAGAGAAAAACTGATTTAAGTATCTTTTCTTCATCTTCGTCACAGGAATGAAACACAAGAGTCCAAACTGCTGAGCCTTGTTTTCATCAGTCTTGTTTCCTAAGATATAATATGTATGGCCAGTACCACAAGAAACATTGTTCCATGCTCTTTTTTTTCATCCTTTTGTGCCTTTTATTGCATGGTTTTATTTTCTCTTTCATTCATTTGCTCAGTCTACTAACAGTAAAACACCTGAGTTTATGCAAATTATCATTATTTTGAATTTTATTGCTCCACTTCATTTCCCTTCAATTTATATGAATTTCTTCACTTCCTTGGTACATCCTTCCCCCTAATTTACGATGAAAAAAATGTGAACCCTATGGTTCTTTGCTGGGCCCTTTCATATGCTTTGAACTTAGAACAATGGGCAACAAAAACTGGGGCATTTTTGTTACCTGTGCCATTCTCTTACATGTCCCCTGGTGGGTTTTTTGGTTCGTTGGTTGGTTGGTTGGTATTTTTTTGCCACACTTGCAGGTGAAGCAGTGTATCTAAATTATTTTAAATTAGTCACTATAGTTTGGAGTTATCTCATGGTCAGTAAAATTGTACATTTTTTTTTTTTTTTGTCTCAGAAGGTACCTTTATTGGTACATGAAAGACCCAACATGAAAGATTGTTCATTAACAATGGGGGCTCTAAGGTGCAAGGATCTTCATCTTTGAGAGCATTTCATGAAGTCTGTGTTCCAAGATGTTGCATTTCTGTTGTCAATTTGGTGGAACAAACAATGATAAAGTATTTGTGAAGCCAGAGGGAGTCTAATCAGCAGCAGTAGTTCAAAGTATTCCTTGTCATTCTGAAAGCTAGCCGTTGGCTACTGGTGAAATATCCCTTGGATAAAATTCAGCCTGTATCTGCATCTTTGATGCAGAACTTTTATGACTCCTGTGATGCTGAGTAACAAGCTCGATTTGCATTCCAAGGCACTCAGCCCTGCTGCTGATATCTCGAGTAGGAGTTCAAGCCCCGTTGAAGGAATCTCACTTAACATCAGTGTGAGCTTTAACATGCATTCCTTTTTCCTGTTGACCTCCTCTTGGGGGTTAAAGTTGAGTAGCTGAACTTTAGCTGCTGCCTAGATATGTGCTGAGTGTTTGATACACATTGTCATCCTAAGATCATAAGGAACAGTTGTGCACATCACCTTTGAGTATTTTTACACAGGTTTTCTGATAAGTTATTGAAGATGCAAACACTTTTCTAGGCTCCTTTACCAGATACTAGGTGTAAAGGGCAAGTAATACTTGAAGCAAAGCTGGAGAACCACTTCCTGAAGACTTTAAGAAGCAGAAGTACCCCTTACAGCTTTGCATTTTAAAAGACAGGGTTCAATATTATGATTTTGTATTTCTATATTATGTAACATTTTTTATTTTATAATTTTTTTTAATTTACCTTATGTACTATTTTGATTACAATGGCTAGATCAAAGGCATTTTCCGCTCCTTCAGATGTGTCAATCCCAAGAATGACTCAGTACAAGTACAAAACCCAATTTACTGCTTTGGAGTCAAGATAGTCAATTAACTACAGCAGTAGCACCTTGCAGTCCTGACCAGCACAGGTTATGTTGTTCTACAAACAGATAGTGACATTCAGACTTGAAGCATTTTCAGCTATATTGACAAAATGTACAAAAGAACTGAGAAACACAGAGCATCACAAATAATACTAAATATAAAATTAATATCAGGTGAAAGCTCCTTATGCCGTGTGGTGGTTGAGAATATTTTGATGGAGAAGGAGGCAGCAAGAAAGGAAATAAGAAGATTTGTGACATATTTTTCCCACTTAGAATAAAGCACTTGAAGAGTTCAATAGTTACTGTCTACTGTATCCCAGGTAGTTATCAGCCTCCAGGGTAAATCATAAGTGAAGTAATAACACTTTTTATTAGAACTGGTACAAGAATTCAAAGACTTGCTCAAATAATAGCAGACATTTTCAAAAGTCCTGGGAAAGTCAGGCCCATTTTCCTGAAAATCAGTACGAAATCAATGAATGTCCCAGAAGGAGAAAGCAGCACAGCAACCTGTTAAATCAGCTACCTTGGTAGCTGACCTCTTAACATTTATCACCTACAGCCCTATCTCAACAAACTATGAGATTTTATGCCCACAGCTTACTCAGTGAAGTTACTAGTTACTACTACTATCTTCTTTTTCTTCCAGGCTGAATCTTGGATGTTGGGACAGGTCAGTCGTTGACACTGCTCCTCCAAACTCTTGCCCTGAGAGCAAATGAGAAGAGCAGAGAGAGGAGTTGTCTGTATCAGAACAACAGAAAAAGTGGAAATGTCATGAATGATACCTGGAAAGAAAGATGCAGGAAATTTCAGTGCATTTTGAAAGTAGATAAACTCAGAAGTGAAGAGGGACAAATTTGAGAGAGACGTATAGAGAGCAAGCAGCCATGCTCTCAGGTGTGTCCAGACCCATCAGTAAAGCTCTCTGCAGACAGATGGAATGTCACTGAGGGGCCTTGTCCATCTGAAGGCTACAAAGGATCCAGGCTTGGTGTTATAGCAGTTATGCTATATATGCTATGTATAAGAGCAGGGAATTTAGCTCATTGACCTCAGTACCTGGTAAAATCATTTGGCTCTTTGCATACTGAGTCCATTATAAGGAAGAAGGAGTATCAGGGGTGGATGTGTTTTCTTTTTTCTGTTGCGACCCTTCCTCTGCCCCTGCCATGGATGCAATGAATTTCTTCATTGCAGTGACATGTTAAGTATGAAATCTAGTGAGCTTCTTTCTTGCTTCTGATTAGACAAAACATGTAGCTAAAGAGAGACTATAAATGGAGTTGGAGTACCAACTCTTTATTTTACGGACTTATCCCTGAATTCATTATGATTTATGCAAATGTTTTTCTTACCCTGGTACCCATACTAGGGAAGAAAATTCTGACCCCATAAAACCCATGGCAAGACAGTCATTAATTTCACTACAAATGGTGTCTTCTTTTGTTTCCAATTACTAGCCAAACACTCAATAGATACCATCCTTGTAATTCTTCCTTTTTATCCCTTTAATTGCACACATATTGTCTCATCTCTCATCACTTAACGTAGTTCATGATAGAAAAAGTCATGTAAACATGGTTGTATATTTTTTGAGCTTACAGACAAAACAAAGTCGGTAAGGAGAAATGCAAATATTAGTTCGGTTTTCCTACCTGTTCTTTACAGAAAGCTATGACTTCACTCTTACACAGCTTAAAGACACACACACAAAAATCTAGGAGTTGTGCTTTGAATATGTTAACGTTAAATAAATAGCAACAGTGGAAGTGAAGTGGGGCTTCTCCTTTGAGTTTCAGGTGGATGATGGATGATGCTCTTGCTATATTTCCAAGTTAATTTTAGATATCTCCTAGTCTTTTAAATAAGAAACTACATCTGCTCCTTGCACTTTTGATCATTAACAGCTTATAATGTGGAATTTAATTCTTTCCTCATGCCTTTAAAAGATGTTTTCCAAATTAGATACTGAAGACTACCACATATCTAGAAAGATATGGCAAATATTGTGCTAAAAGAGGTATAAATCTTCTAAATAATAGTTTCAGATTTGTTTATTTACTAACAAATGAGACCGTACTGTTACTTATGCCAGAGTTTTGAAAGGCCTTTGTAAAATCTGAGCACTTGTATTTTTCTTAAAACTCAGCACAAATTTGAAGATTCTTACTGTTAATCTAATTGCTGTGTCTCATTGGCCTCCATTCAACCTCTTCAATTTTTTCAACAAATACATAAATGTATTGAAATCAAGTCGGGTTTTAGTAACCTTTTATAGGCACTGTAGATGTAGTCCAGAAACTTCCAGAGGCCAGTGGGCAAGAGAATTAAATCCACTTGTCTAATCTAGCCTTTCTCAAAGTCAAATATCCACATGTCTTCTGGCCTGTGAGTAAGCTAGTTTAGTCTTAGGTATAGATGGTCATGAAATTGTTGACTTTCATAAAGCTACATGTGATTTTTTGTGGCAAATAGGATTTCATGTCTTTCACTGCATCTGTGTATACAAATACAATGTCTTTTTAACTATATGATAAGTATATAGATCAGTTTGGCTTTGATGTAAACTACAAGGGCTCTGAAAGTGCAACAAATATGCTCATAATCCAAAAGAAAACCTTTCTAAAATCTCACACAAGATACAACCCTGAGCTGTAATAGCTTGAGGAAGGATTAGAAGAGTGTAATGAAGCGACTGTGGTTTGTCATCTCAGTGTAGTCATAAGGACACCTGCAAATTCTGCACATGCTTCCTAGTAGCTTCAGGCAGCCATTAGAAAAACATCTGTACCAGGCAGTGTTCTTGAGACAACCGTCACGGAACAAGATCATACCAGGGACTGTCTAACAATTTATCAGTAACACTAACAGATGTCCAGGGCTAGGAACATGCCCAGCAGTGTTTACACATCTAGCAATACATCATCTCTAAAAGCTCACCCATAGGTAAAACAAGACAATTCCAACAGGATTTCAGTATTGTCCGATAAGGTACTACATTACTGAATTCTAGTTTGAGGTTTGTTGGAGGGACAGAAGAGAGCATTCTTTGTTTGCTGCCCATTTTCAGATGTTATTAAATCTACCTGTGTTATTTAGTCTATTTATATCAATCCATACAAGCGCAATTTCTATCCATGATAAACCTGTATATCATCTAAAGCAATTTCAGACTGAAAGACCTTAGTCTTCATAACATTTCTTTAAAAGTATTATATAAACTGTGATTATTTTACTATCTGATTTTTCTTAACATCCATTTAGTCATTTTATAGGGCTGCTTGCTTCAATTAATACAATTTTTTCTAATTCATTGATTAAGGCAGTTGTGAATCCATCAACAGAGGACAGATTGTACAGTTATGCCCTAAAGGAAAGCTTTAAAGTAGTGGGATTATATTATGCAAATAATTCAAAAATATTTTTAAGCAGGCACTACTTCTGCATTTAGATATTGGCTAAGGCAGCTTTAATATGCAAGACAGGATGTTAGGTGCTTAGCTGATCCAAATGCCAGTCTATAGATTTGAAAGACTAAAGATCACATCACTGGGAGGTTGACAGAAGTGACACTTTGCAAAGTGCCAATGATTTATGCCAATGTCTTGCTTGATGATACTGTTATAGACAGCACTGTCATTACAAAGTCCCTAACGACTTCAGTCTACATTTATGGTGCACAAATTATAGGTGAGCCCAAAGATCGAAACCTTCCTGACTTTTAGATTTCAATGACCAAGTAATTCTCACTAGGTTCGCTGCTTGTGTGTTGCCTGATACTTTACACTCCTATTTCTGTTTCAGCATTGTAATTAAATTTCAGTAGCAAGGGCAAAATATACATTCATTCTATGTTACCAAGCCTATTTTTTAGCTGTATTTAGCAAACACCATGCAAAATACACTAAACTTTATGCTCCAGCAGTGAGCCAAAATACAGCTGTGGGTTTTTCATCAGCAGAAATGCTGTAGCCAGTTCTGCAAGGCATCACATGCCTCATACAAGCTGCTTGGATCCTCTGGTTCACAGTTATGTCCCCAGTGCTGGGGAAGAGGGTGTCTTCAGATCAGGAAAAACTACATCTTCTTCTGAAGAGTATGCCTTGGGCTGAATGGTAGAGTAAGCTTTCCATGCTGCTATAACTTGACCACCTATGATCCTGTTATGTGTATAATGTTCTGGGTTTGTACATTTGAAACACTATTCCCATGCAACATTATTCCTCCTTTAATCAGGACTGAAATGATTGCTGATACTAAAGCAGACTATATTTGGGTTTCCTATTCTCTTCAGTAAATCTGTTACCTTAAAAAGAAGGAAATCAGGGAATTAATTGCATGAAGCATACAGAGCTCACAGGTAACACTGACAATATCAGAGTCTATCAGTTAAAATCAGGAGAGAAATTACTTTCCCATGGCTATTTAAAATTAAGGAGTAAACTTTCCTGGGCTAGGACTTCTGCTGTAGTACTGACAAAGTCAGCCAAAACAGAGAGGAGGAACAGCTGGGATTTTGATAGATCTTGAAGTGGTGGGATGGTAGGACATGGAGGGAAGCTCCACAGGCAAAAAGTTACAGCTAGGTCAGTCATAAGATTTCACACCTCTCTGATAAAGTTCTCTCTGTTACTACAAATCAGAGGTATAATTTTCCTGAGGGAACAAACATTTTAAAACATTTAGTGAAATTATGCAGGGTTTTTTTTCAAATCTGTCAAGTGACCTACTTCAGTGTCTAAGAGCTGCCCAAGTGCTGAACTAGTGCACATACATCCTACTGTAGAAGCCATTCAGTCCAACTATGCTAGAAAGCATCCAGTTGTTTTGGTCTTGTGGCTTGCTTTATAACCACAAATCCTTCAGAGAGATAACTGCTTCATATTACACAATAGGATATATTCATGTCTGACCTGGAACTTCCTTCAGTTTCCATCCCAGTAACTGCAATTCCCTGCTGGCTCTGAGGACATAAGCGTAACACACAAAACCAGTCAAGCAAACATACAAATGATGAATGTCTAGATAGAAACAATGTCCTTCTCAGTGAATTTTTGTGGTGCAGCTGGCAGTATTCTGAAAATTGTTCACTCAAACAACATGTCATCCCAAAGTCAGATTAGATTTTAACCAGAAAGTTATCTGCCCAAAACCATATTTTCTTGACTTCCCTGAACAAAGCTTGTGTGTTTCAAGCTTATTACTGTCCATAGCAATGTTAAATACAGGGAATGATATGCCTGTTTAATCTGCAAGAGAAATGGATTCCCTAGAAGAAACAGTATGAAAACGAGTGCACTGGTGTTTTTAGATACTCTTTAGGAGAGGTAGATAAAAAAATAGTCATTCAGTCAGGGAAAGATGATTGTTGATAAAAACTTTTCTGACAGACCCTGGGAGACAAATAACTTAAAAAATGTTGTGATTCAATAACCATCCTTTATACAGGACTCTTCACTTTGGACAGGATTCTCAAACAGTGTTTCAAGCATGTTGTGCTAATATAATTACTAGAATAATTTATATGAAATATATATAAACTTGTTGACTGTTCCTATTATAGTAAATATCTACTAGTTTAATGCTGTTATTCAGTAAGATGAATGAGTACAGTGTGTATTCTTTAAAATTTTTGAAAAATATGAAGTCACCATTTAAAATTCTTTGTTCTCATATTCTAGCAACTTCATAAAAGGAAGTTCTAGGCAGTTAAGTTAATCTTTGCAAGACTAAAAGCTTAAAAGAAGGCTGAAAAGACCATTGAAGGTCAGAATTTACATATTGATCAAACTGTAAGTTTATACTCTTGTAAACATGTAATTAACTTTGCTGTTATTGAATTTTGGTTCGCAACCAATTTTATTAGTCATAGTTTCACCAGTAATTCCACTGGACTGAAGTATGAGTGACAGACATCTATAATAAGGTAGAGTGGTTACTAATGTGTTGTGCTAAAAAATAGATATAAATCACCTGAAACATTTGTGTTTTGAAGAAAATATGCTTCATAAAATCACAACTCTTGGCAATGAAACTGTAGTCATCTTCTGAGAATTATTGATCATAAATTGAAATAAAGGCTTGTATAAAAGTTGTGTTTCAAAGTTCCAAAGCACTGAACCTTTTTCTATGCAATTTAATTTTGTAAGTTAATAATTATATATTCATCAATAAAACAGCTAAAACATTTTTAACCCTTTATTTTCTGACCACCAAATAACTAGAAGTTGGTAAAAAAGACAGCTGGGAGGTTCAGCCTCAAGTGTTTTGAAGGGATGATTCCTGTCCAGGCATCAAGCAAGAGCATATGGGTGAACACATGTTGCCACATGCAAGAATTGCTCTAGAACAGTTGATGAACAATCTGGGGTCTGTTCTGGTTTATGCATCGGCAGTAGAAATGGTCATTTATATTCCAGCTGGATGCACAAATACAGGATTTGCTCCCTGAGATATGAGGAGAACACACAGGAACCAACAGTGTCATCTCAAAGGACTGTTCCTTTTCATCCCATTCCCAAAATTACACCACAGCCAGGAACATTACAGCATGTAAATGAAAGTGAAGGTCTCACATTCTGAAAGTTGGTGATAATGGGTACTAACAATGATCAATCATAAGTCACTGATCTCAGTGGTCCTTTCACCTTAGGATGAAGAAAGAACAGAGGCCAAGGTTTGCTTTCCAGTGTCTCTGCACTGACAATATTCTGCATAATTGGGGTTTCTCTGTCGTGTTCCTGTCAGTGGACACATAATGAAACCGCATCCTTAATGAATCTGCATCCTTCACATGATGTCTTATCTGTCCTTCTTATCTGGGACCTGGGTAGCCAGAAGCAGTAGTTTCTTCCTTCTTGGAGACTAGCAAAGTGTTTTAGATAATGAGAGAGCTGAGCTTGGACTTTGCTGCAGATTTGCATGGCAGAAACTTGCATGCAGGTGTACTGGCACTGCTAAGAACAGAAATCCCACACAGCCTGCAGTCAAATCTGACAGTGATGCCTTTTCCACTTGTTTTGCCAAGTAAAAAGACATGGATACAAGGAGGAACTTCAGGAGTCTGCACATGTGCTCTCATGTCTAGAAGATATATAAAACAAAGCTAGGTTCAGACCTGCACTCTTGAAATTATGATACCTTCCAATGAAGCGCCTCCTTACTTGACAAAATATTGAAAATTTATTATATTTAGCATTACAAGAGTGGCTGTCACCAATCTCAGCAGACTGCTGTGCCTTCAATACATATTACCCTCAGCCATCATCTCCATGTCAATATAGCCATCAGCAATGAAGGCTTCACTCTGAGAAGGGAATTCCTGACTTCACTTGTTATAACAGTACCCAGAAGCACAATATCGTACAACACTGGTAAAAAAATGACAGGATTATTGACAGTATAAGTAGAGCAACGTTATGTTTAGCGGCAGAATGTAGCTGGTTGAAATGTGGTTTATTTCTGTTGAAGACAGGTAGGTTTATGCTTCAAGAGAGTGTGTTGCTGGATAAATGTCTACTGAAAAGAGAACAAAAACATAAAATTGTGTGGCCTATAGTTAGGCAAAGCTAACCAGAAATGGCAATATTGCTCAGCATTCTTCTGGCCACAGGCTGTCTAGATGCAGAGGCAATGTGTTTAGACAGACTTCAGTTCCAAGATATGAACTGTTTGCTTGTGGCTTCGGTGGTAACAGCAGCAGTAGGCTTCTTGTTGTTTTAGCATTTGGTTTGAACAAATTACTGTGTCCACAAGCCACTGTCAATAAATCTCTTATTTATTTTCTTTACTACAGAGAAAGTGTAGTATCAGGTTACATCAACTACCATGTTCATCAACCATCACATCTAAAATTACTCTATCTCATCACAATCTCAGGCTAAAACCTTTTATTTAAACTTCCCTATAGCTAAAAACATGAAGCAAGGCAGCAAAATCAGAAAGTATGCTAGAGAGAACAGTCAAGAATGCCTCTTTTCTCCATGTCTGATCTCCATCTCATCATCTTTCAGAAGTTAATTGGTGTGATAGCTGCTAAAATTACTGCCCCAGCTATTGCTCTGAAAACTAGGCTGCTGCAGCAGCATATATTTACTCTCCCAAAGTGATCTACCAGCCTAGAGCTGTATCAACTAATTTTCTTAATTACATGCTAGCATTGTAGCCATTATAACTAAAAAGTGTTTAAAATTATTTAGTAGCTATTGTACATTTCATAACTCATCCTATAACTCTGAGGTACCAAGAAATTGAAATTCAGAGCACAGTGTAAGATGACCTTTTTTATGCAAGCTAAATCAATTTTATACTCCTTAGAACTTGGCCCACTGAATATAAAAGAGTCCAAGCTGTCAAAAATAGAAAGCTATACTAAAAAAAAAAATAAAAAAAAGAGTACAGTGGGAGAATCTCTGCAATGCTTGCAAATAGGTAGTTCAAGAAGTGTCTATCAGGTTATAGCATAGAACTTCCTTCCAGAACCTCTCAGGCAGTACTTGGCTCGTGATGTGAAAGCACTCCATGGGCAAAGAACAGGACCCAGTCTACCAAGCTCTTCTGAACCTCTTCAGAGAGGAAAGGAAGGCAGTGGAGAAAGCTGGTGGCAGACTGGCATCCAGGAAGGATCTGGACCTAATCCAGCAAAAAACTTCAAAGTTTTCTTGGGCAAGGCTTGGGTGTGTAAATTAAGGAACAATTGCTGAAATTCCCTGCTGCATGTTATATACCTCATGATTACCTCAGTGGTACACACTTCACTCTGTGGATGCTAGAAGGGATTAGGCCTTTCACCTGCCTGGTGTGTAACACTACTGAAAATGCCCTGGAAGGAACTGACCCTATGTTTATGCCTCCAGCACAGAAGTAACATCCACATGGTTGTGCTTTGTCCTCTAAGCTTCCTTCTCTCTTTTTCTTTCTAGTAGAATCAACAATAGATGGCAGTAGCCAAAGGGGATGGTTTGATTTGAAAGTTCTATGAAGCTGGAAGAGCTGGGAATTTTATCACTTCATTTTCACAAAACTCAGGATTAAATTCTGTGTTTGGTAACAATCAGGTGACTTCAGAGGAATCAGTAGGCATATCAGAGGGCTAAATCTGGTTCTTCATCATTAAAATATTATGTAAAGGAACATGAATAAAAACAAAGGCAAGAGAGTCTCCACTTCCATATCAATGTTCCAGATACTTTGCATTCATACAGACCAGAGTTCATGAACTCTCTCTAAACATGTTAACAATCCTCTAGGTTTCTAAAGGAGCAGCAGGGGTTGGAATGAGAAGTCTCCCCATATACATCAATAACATCAGTCTTGACACACTGATGGGATTTCCAGGGGGTTCTTTGCTAACTGTGCCTGCTAAATCCTCTGCAGCACTCAGCAGTGGTAGCTCAGTATGCCTCGCAGGGAGGAAAAAAGTCTGAAGTTTGTAGCTGAAAACAAAATGTGCTTCTGTGGCATGTGATTTCTTGTGCAAAAGCAAGTCAGAGCATAGACATTTTAAATGCATTTTTCTCAGTGACTGATGTCAGTTGGGGTGTCTTAAATGGATATTTTTACAGAAATTAAGAACAGTAGTGTTTTGTACCACACTCATTTCACAATATAATATTAAACATGTCTTAATTTGAAAATCAGAGAAGTACAGTAATCTCTACTATATAAAGGAGAACTGTGTAACTGATGATAGCTAGCACATTGTTAGCTTTGAGGAGGTGGCAGAATTGTGTCAGACCAAGAATCCACATAGCTCACTCCAGTCTTGCTCAGTGTCTGGCACTTAATGATTAAAGAGTACTATCAGAATAGGACAACTGAAACCTTTTACTACCTAGAAATCTGTGATATAAGGACATCCTATGAAAGTATATTTTTTTATTAAATTGTTCTTGATGGCCTTTTCACCATGATTTTTTTCCTCTTTTTTTTAACGCATTTGTACTTTTTTGAATTGGAGGAATGCATTCAGGATCAGATTGTCAGCTGCAGTTGGTGGCACATTGGCTGCCAGTTTCTATCAAATAGGAATCCACCCCTTAGAAAATGTAACATTAATGTAACAACTGCTTCAGCTTCATAAACTTTTTAACTGAATCATCTTTCAATGTAAGCTTCTTTTTATAATGGAAAAATAATTGTGTGCTGAAATCTGGCATTTCAATAGAGTTTCCACAGTGATTCAACAAATTTTTTTGAAAAATAAATCTTGAAAATAACTTTTAAACTTTCTGATTCTGAAAATTTTTTTAAAAAGTAACCAAATGGTAGATTATTTTAGACATATATATTGCAAATCTGGCTAATATAAAAGAAAATGTTACAAAATAGCAGTAATACTCTGTTTTATCTGCTTTGAAACTACATATATGGACATCTTAACTCTGTAAAAATCTAGTATTACCAAAAGATAGCAACAAATACAATCTCCTTTAAGCAATAAATTTTTCTTTTTGACATTTTCACGAAGCGAGACAAAACTTTACTGTGCCTCCTTGCTCCAAGCAGGAGGTTGGATTGGATCCTGCCTGTAGTCCCTTTCAGCCTCAGCTTTCCCATGATTCTGTGATTCTACACGTATCTGTGGTACCAACAGGATGTTATACAATGTAGATGCTCCATCAGCTCACTTTACGTAGCCCAGGCTGCCTCCCACACATACATGGCATCATCATGAAGAGCAGTGGATTGAGCTGTGAGGGAAAATTCCCTTGTGTCATCCACATCTCCAGTAGAAGTCCCCCAAGAAAGTGGGACCACAGGCTGCACCCACATACCCGAGGTCTTGTGGTTTGTTTGGGGGGGTTGCATGAGGCCCACACATGCAGGCAGGAGCCCACCAGCACCTTCTCCACCTTCCATCCTTCCCCTGAAGCAGCTGGATTGCATGTGTCACAGCCAAGTTGGAGAAGGCTGTGATGTGGTTAGAGGTGGAGGCAACTGGGGCTCAGCTGTGATCAGGAGCACAGTGGTGTGACGATGCAGACATAGCTTGGCCTGCTGAGGGGGAGAGGTCTACAGAAGAAAACCTGAAGCACTCGAGTGCGTGAGCAACTTTGCCCTTTCCTCCAGGCTTTGCAGAAATTCTAGAGCTTCAAATCCTGAGCCTGCAAGAAACACCTTATTCACTCAGTTTCTGCAATTATAGGGACAGCTAAGGACATCCAAGGTGTCCTAGATAACCCTAAGAGCTCACCTGCTTCAAAGTCCCTGCAAGGTCATGGTTTAAGCAGTAGTCTCTGCTGTCACCTCCATTTTAACCATCCTCACTTCTCCAAGCATGATTGTGATGGGGTAGAAATGCACCTCTGCAGTATCCAGCTTGATTTGCCGTGCAACTCTCTGAGCTACTTGCCAGAACCTGATCAAATGCCAGGCTTTCTACTTTTCTTTGTCTTAAATGCTCATTTAAACAAACAGAAGCAAACCTTAAGCAAAACATAAAGTAAATCCTCAGACTCTGGCTGACTACAGTGAATTGATTGTACATATAGGAAATGTTGTCATAACAAAGCAGGTGTTAAATGGTAATTGTGCTAAGTATCCTAACAAATAATCTGGCACAATTCACCCAAAGCCTTCAGAGAACTTAAAAATTTATTTATAAGTGAGAGAGAAAAATATACTCTTTAAGCTTGCAGTGTGGAAAAATGAAAGCTAACCAAATGAAAGCATCCTTCTTGTGATGGCAAGGAGGCCAGTTTAAACAGAGGGTGATCCTCCTAGGCACTTCTGCGAAAAAGAATGGCCTCCTTTCCCTAACAGGTCTCCTGCCCAGACAGACTGCCTGGAAACTGGTTCTTCTAACCTTGAACCACAGAGGAATAACTGAGGAAAAAAATCCTGGTGAGTTTGGGCAGACTTTGTTTCATGTAGGTTTGGGGTAACTCAGTAATGGGATATATGAAAGAGGTGACCAAGAGAAATGTTATGTAGAACGCAACTTTGTTAGGAGATATGGAATAAAATATTTGCAAGCAAAATAGGTAACAGGCAGAAGGAGGAATAAAGAAATTTGCCAGCTCAGGGGCAAAGGTCAGTGATGTGGACAGATGCATTCATGTTTGTATGTTTTCTTACAGTTAAAACCTGAAATACACTCAGCAGCATTTAATCATAAATCCTGACTGGATCAGACAAGTGTTTTTCATTGTTCAATCACGCTTCCACCAAAGAGAGTGCTGACAGCTTTTGTAACAGGTGGCACTTGCTCTATTATGTGCTACTAAAGAGTGAAATGGTATGGGCTGTCATCCTATTCCCAAGTATCGTGCCTTAAATGTGAAAAAGCTTTCAGTGTCTGACTCAACTTAAACTGGCAGTGTGGTCTTCTATCTCATATCATAAACCTGACTACAAAAACATTTTGCACTAAGCTTAAATAGGTGGATCTTTATGCATGATTTGTGGGTCTGTATGTCCAAGGTGAAATTCTAGCTCTGATAAAATCAATGATAAAATTCATACTGACTGTAATAGAGCCAAGTTTTACTGAACTTTTAAAAAGCCAGGCATTTTTAAATGTCAGAAATAATGCATTCAGGAAACATTACTGCCTTTGCTCAGCTGAAAGTGGGAACCTCACTCACGAAAGATTTGGCTGTTCTTCCAGCTTAGCTGACTTTTGGACATGCTTTGCTGCCTTGTACGCATCACACAACAGTGTTGAAACTGGCAGAGAACAGGATCTTTCCTTCCCTCTTGAAACCTTTGCATGCCAGTCCTCCTGGTGAGCCCAGGGTAACAGCTGGGATCTTGAAAAACACACTGCTGATGGTAGATTCAATCAGCAGTGCTCAGGTTGTTGGATGCTCGAAGCGGGTTGCTGGAGCATGGCTAGACTAGTATTGGATCTGTTCCTAGGTATGGGTTTGTATTTGCTTTCCTGGGGTAATGAACCCTTACCCTGTCATGCAAAAAATGCTGACGTTGCCAACAGTGTCTGTGGGTAAAATACCAGCTGAATTAGAGTCATTAAACCCAGACATATCTCTATAGGGTCAAGGAGGCAAGGAATTGCAATTCACACTTATGGGTGAGTGAGCACATAAATTATAGTATTTAACTAATTGCTTACCTTACAAAGATAAATTGGACAAGGCTTTCCCAGAAAACAGAGACATTTTGGATGTGTTTGTGTATGGGAACACTTTCCCAGTCCTCACCCAAAGCACTGCCACAAGGTCATTTCTCATTACTTAAACTCTCTGAACTATTTCAGCCTGTTTAACGGACCCAGTATATCCAATGCCTATCTCTATAGCAAGGACAGAACAATTCCCTGTGGGTCCCTCAAAGATGCAGTAGGCTCTTAACAGCATGGGCAACAGCCTTGTGGACTAGCATAGGAACAGTTAAGAATCACATGGAATGAACTCTGATTCGACCTCTAGTAAGAGAAACTGGGTGTTCCCCATGCAATTCAGCTCTGGGGACAAACTGTGAAACACTAAGCCAGCTCTCTGTGGCTGTATTTCCATAGAATGTTTGTATTTTTCCAAAAATAGTGAATTTCCATAAAAACAGGACCTGGCCCAGTTGACAGGAGTCAGAGTCTTGTATTTTATTTTCACAGGAACAGAGCATGAGAAGTTATTTACTCTAGAAGGTAATGTGCAGTAACAGGTATGCACCAGCACCACTTAGCCCCAGGAAGAAAGTATGAAGTCATAAATTCTGCATTTAAAAGAAGAATAAGCCCAAAAAACTACAGGAATCAAAGACTTCATCTGTGAACAGAGGATGCCTGCCAGAACCAGAAATAGTTCTGTTGCCTGATGATTTCTTTCCTCAGGCTCACAAACCCCAGAGGTGTCCTGGGGAGTGGGTGGAGCTGCAATGTTTTAATAAAGTACTCTGGAATTTTATTAATGTGAAGGGTTGCAAAGGCCTACAGTTCTGGTCATGTGAGCATCTGCATTCAGCTGTCCTGGATTTTAATGAGATGGCAAAGGACATTAGCTATGTAATTCCTGTGGCTGTTCTTTTGGCCTGTAACAGGGTTTAGCAAGGTTAGTATTATGTTCACATTTAGATTTGAGTGTTTGGCTTACTGGAAAGAAAAAATAAGTGAAAGAAATCCTGTGTCTCAAATGGGGATTCGGAAGGACACTTGGAAATTAAAGGAGTGATTTGCATGTGTGGAGCTTATGGAGTGATGAGTAAGGCTAGCCAGGAAAGACAAGGGACAGGGTGTTAGAGTTTCATACCCAGACACTTCATTGCAGGTCTCAGACTCACAGAAAGCACTGAGTGTCCTATTTCATCCCCAATTAGAAAGAGTTGAAAGCTGAAGTGAGCTTTTAAAATCTTTTTCCTTTCAAGAGAAAGCCAGGTCAATCATATTTCACAGAAAGAACAAATACTTACTGTCTGGGGACTTCTTTATTAGGGCATATAGTTTGCTCTTGGTTCCAGTCCAGTTCTGACAGGAGCTGAGAGAGCTGCCTGCACATTGATGCTTCCCTCAGAGAAGCACCGTGTCAGCCCAGAGGCAGAGCACTGCTACTGAGGTACCACTTGCAGCACAAAGACAGCAGCTCCTTCCCAGGAAGCAAATTGAATTCCTCTGTGTGCCACTGTTCAGATTTCTGGCCACAAATACCAGGAAGCTTTCTGAGCATGGACTGGTAGTTGGTCCATATCCTGAATTTATATTCAGTGCTCCTTCAGCATGCTTAGAAGCAAGAAGATGGCAATTCCATATGTTAATCCTACTCTGAACTTCAGCTTCCTTTATAGCTATGGTCAAGTTACATGCCTTTTCCACCCATTTGCTGTGTACAGCCCTTTCTCTGGTCAGTTATCCATTCTGTGTTTTGGGGTGGAGAATACTCCTACCCTCAGCTCAGCCACTGCTTGCTAAAAAGTCATTATTTCTCCTGGCTCATCTTTCCCCTCCTCCTCATGGCAGTCAGAACACCTCGGTCACCAACATGTGACCCTCCAGCAGACATGCTAGAAACTCCCTCTCTAATGACTATTAGAAGGGTCTGGTCAGACCTGCAAGGTCAGGCAGCAATATTTGTTGAGTCCTCCTCAGAAACTGTCTTTCCACATCCTCCCCAGCTCCTCAGGAATGGGGTGACACAGCTGGGGAAAGACACTAGGCGTGCTAGGCCAGGGCTGTAGTGCAGTCCCTCTCCCAAAAATGCAAAGGCAATGCTTGTCTGTGAAGATATTCGAATAACATTTTTCCCCTGTGCCAGTTTGTGAGCTGTATGTCATGCTGTCAAGGCTAGCAGTCAGCCTGACTGTTGCAGACTTGACAAACATGCTTATTTTTAGAACTGCTGGATATTACACATTGCACTAGATCTCTCTTTCATGTTAAAGACTTTAATCTTCTGCTGGAGTTTCTTATTGGACATCTGCCCAGAATATAAAGACTGATCTTTCTGGTTTTTTTCCCCCCTCTTTGATGTAAGTGTCAGAGCCTCACTGAAAGGTGTAGATGGCAGTGAAAGGATCTCAGCAGAAGTCATGCCTCTCCCACCTCTCATCCAAATTATAAGTAGGGGTTATTGGCAGTATGTTGAAATAACTTTACCTTGGGATAATAGCCTTTTGCTTATCTCCCATCTATCTGTCACACTGTCTAACTTCTGTATTAACAGAGTCTACCTTTGGGCAGCTCACACAGTACAGTAGCTGTCATTCTGTCCTCACTCCTGGGTATTTGATGTAAACTGAACTAAAGTATGCTAAAGGTGTACCAGGAAAGACAGTAATTTTTCCTTCTTACTCCCCAGCAAAGTGAGACGTGGCCAAAAGAGTGGCCCTGCAGCACTCCAGATGTGAAGTAGCACAGTACGTATCATTACAGAAGAAACATTTCATGCCTCAGGGGTCTATTAGTAATTTTGACAGCACAGGCACTCTAATCCCACACAGAAGAAAACAAGGATAAAATAAGATGGGACCTAGTGAGTTCCTAAAATTAAGACCCAACTGAGATATCCTGGCACCTCCATCAGACTAGAGATTGCTGCAGACTACATTCTGGACCGTGCGACTCAATATTGCCTGACTGCAATGTCTGAGAATAAAGTGAGAGTTGAAAAGATGGGAAAGTGCAACTTGAAAGGCTCATTTCTTTCATCTCAAATGTAAGGCTAGGTGACAAATGGCCCACAAGGACAATGTACTCTGAGAAGCTGAGGCCACATGAGGCGTGTGAGCACCTCCTTGACCAGGACACTTCCCCCTCACTGCAGGAGGTGCTATCCAAACACAACAAGAGGAGGCAGAAAGGAGCTGACAAAACAACAAAACCTGACTGGAGACCCAAGATTAGCCGTTTGTGAGAAGCAAAGATCCCAGCAGCTCAGTGCCCTCCTCTCCAGGCTCACCTCTCCTTCGCACTGTGCCATGAGATGGATCTTTATCTTCCTTGAATTTTAAAACAAAAGTATCTGAAAAGATAAAGTGGATCACATAAGAATAAGCCAAGATGCTTAGGACTATCTTCCATAAATTAGGTTTTCTCCATACTTTCAAGTATTATTTCTGCTCTCATTTTTTTCTAAATAGCATTCACTTATTGTTCTGGTTTTGGTCCGTGGCCTCATTCGATGGAAATGGGGGTGTAGAGTTTTGGTCCCTCTTTATTGATGTAAATTTTTAAAAAGGAATATGTACGAGAACTCTGTTGTATTTGAGTGAAAATATAAACCTATAATGTTCAAGGCAGTCTAAAAATCAAGGCAAAAACTATCAAAACATGGTATAGCTTTTCCACATAATAGAATATGTCCAGTTCTTCAAAAAGGAAATACGTGGAAAACTCCTTAAGAAGGAATCATTGTACCTTTACGAGATACATGATCCTTAGATCTGCAAAGCTAAAACCTCCTAAGCTTTTGTGCATTTAATCGTATTCAAAACTCATTGCAGCCATATCTGTCTCTTCTCCCCTGCAGTCCAGCTGATCCAGCTGGTGACAGGAGCTGATAAGCACATGCTCGGCAGCCAAGCTCCATACAGAACAAATATGAGTGCATTGCCTCATGAGCAACTGTGAGAAGGTAGGAGTGCCACAAACAACAGGGAACTGGCCTGAGGCAGCTCAGCTTGTTAGCAGAGAGAGTGGAGTGGCCCTAAAACAGATGTAACCAACACCCTTCATCTGTAATCACTGCACAGTTCTCATGTCAAGAAAGTCTGGGCAATGTGAGGATCTGCTGTCAATGTCCTGTCCATAAGGAAACAGAAGATGTGGCAAACCTCCAAACACAGCTTAGTTTGATGGTCCAGCAAGTTACTGTAGCACTGGAGAGACACTTGCTTTCCAGCTACTGATCTCAGTTATACCTTTCTTTTTTTTTTTCTTTTTTTTTGGCTTTGGGGATTAGCATAGCTAATTACTATGCTTAATCTCTGGAGAGCAAAAAACATTTCATGCCACTCAACAGGAGGCCTTATGGATGCTAGAGGTCAAATTTACAATGATATCTGAAAACCTAAATCCTATAGGGGTACTGGACTTCCCTCTAGCCTAAGTGGGAATTTAGTCACTGGGGAGTTAAACCTTAAACACCGTTGTGAAACTGAGCCTAGATAGCTAACATTTAAACTATTTCTTGAGGAGTTCCTTCTTGAGCTGTTCCCAAGTTTCAAGGATCCCACTTCAGTTATAAAGCTGGATGACTATTTACACAGTGAGTCAATAATCCTGCAAGTAGCCAGACAGCTACCTGCTGTAGAAAAAGTACTGACAAGCTTGTACTTCTAAGCATAACATTGGCCTTTCAACCTTAACTGCATAGCTGGGAAGCTGTTTAGTGAGTGATATACCTGCAGTCACAGACCCTGAGAGTCGAATACCCCATCAATTCTGTTTAGATGAAATGGTGTTGGAGAAACTGAATTTTATGTCAGACCTGTCAATAATTCAACAACACTGGCATTTTTCCACATTTATTACTACGGTGCCTCTCTCATATACTATGGGCATTACTTTAAAATGTTTGCTATGTCATCACACCTGCAGGAAAAAAATGAGGCCTGGATTTCACTTTGAAATGAGGATGTCCAATAAGTGTCAAAACATGCTTGCTCTTTTATTAATTCCTTCCCATAAGCATTTCAATGACCAAGATTTAAACTAAAATTCAAGAGTGAAACTACTTGGAATAAGGTGTCACCAGTACCTGCAAGAACACTGTCTCTTTAAGGGCTTGAAGTCTGCCCCAATTAACATTCCAGTTTTATTGCATGTACCTGGTCTGAAGAGAGTCAGTAGCCACTGGGTGTAGCATAAATTGTTGGCCTTCAGCAAAATGAACAGCTGAAATGCACGCAGTACCTGACCATGCTTGTTAGGCTATTTGCTCCTTTAATCACTGCTGCACTCCTGAATGCCTGCTATTCAATTATCTTCCAAACCTTCATCATGTCACTAGACAATAAAACGTGACAAGACAGGTATTACTGTGGTAAGGTCATCTGATATCTAGAAGTGTCTCATTATTCCCTTCAGTGATTAGCTACAATTACTGCTTTAACCCAAGTATTTAAGGCTGTAACTAAGTGTTTCAAATATTCATCATAGGATATCTTATGAGCTGGAAATATGTTTGTGGAGGAAGGACCAGTGTTTCCCAGCTGATTGTTCCCAAAGCATCAGCAATCCCAGAGAGAGTGCTCCCAAAAATGTCCAGACCCCCAGTTTGCTCTTAAGACACAACACTCACTAGAGTGCTGGGTAGGCAACCTATATCTTGCCTGTGCTGGTTGCAAGTAATATCAGAGATAAGAAGGATCCATGTGCAAGACCAACCTTGACTCATCTTTCTTGCCTTAATCAGTCAAGGCAGGGCTGATGGGACGGTTGGAGGCCAGAGATTAATCTGAAGCACTCAAAGCATCTCCCACAGGAGGTATCCCAGAAGCACCTGTATATACAGGCTATGTTGGCTCCTAAGAAGTCATGTTGTCCCTCTCTGGTAATATAGGTACACCTGGCCCCAAAGCTACTGCAGTTTCTGTATTTCAGGTAGGACTTTGTAATTAGGTTTAAGATTAGGCCATCTTATTTAAGACAGTGAAGTCCTACCCTAACAAAGCCCTTTCAACCAGTTTAGGACCAGGATATGTTTTTGTTCCTGATGCTTGAACACAGCAAGTTGTGAAAGTTATAACCAATAGAAAATTATGTGAACCCATGTTCCTCTAGTTTGGGTAAATTAGGGAACTTCCTGAATTCCAGTTCTTTTTTTCCTTCAGGTCACACCATTTATGGTGAGCAGTAGGCAATGAAGAGTTCCTTCCAACAAAGGAAAGTCCTACAGGCAAGCAGAGATGAAGGCGTCAAGGTTGGCACTGATGCAGTAGGAATGTTGATTGTTGAGAAGGCAGGACAGACCCAGGGTTTAATATTTCTCAGTAAATCTAAATTACATCCAGGACCAAACTAATGCTGCCTCTCTCCCTTTTACCCTGCCCAACCTGAGTCAAACTCTGGTGAAGGGGAGAATTTGTCCTGATCTTTGAGTTCAAAGGCAAGGCACACATTTCACAGCGGTGCTGTAGGAGGTGGAAATAATACCTTCATGAAGTAGTAAACAAGAACAGCCAGACTTTCACTGGGAGAAAGGCAGTTTTACAGGCACATTGCCAATCAAAACCTCTCCCACTGTGGCTTAGAATGGCCCCAGTATTTGCTCTGCCTTCCACATTGCATTCAACTTGTCAAGCTAATAACCACAGCTGGCACTGCCGCTGGCGATGTCAGCAGTTACCTCAAGCAGATGACTGGTAGAAACGGGCAAGATAGCTTTTACATTACCTACCAGCAGAGCCCTGGAAAGTCAAGTAAAGGCATGTGGCAGATGTCCCACCCCAGTGGCATGGGAGTAGCAAGCCTGGCTCTCCAGGACTCACCTCCATTCCAGCCCTTCTTTCGTCCTTCCCCATCCAGCAGCAGGATGAGCCCAGTCTTCCAACCTTGGGACTGCAAAACACAATCCTGGCAACACTGCTGAAAGCTTTGAGCCAGCCCTGCAGACAAAGCGGTTCATTTCAAGAGAATGAGTTGACAATTTTGCTACTTGTGGTACAATGAAACTTATTTAAATAAAATTCTGATTAAGACAGGAAGGCATGAACTTGATTCACAGCAGGGAAAGCTTAAAACTGCTTGCTACATGCCGTTAAATTACTAATTTCTACCATTTTATTTTTAAAGCAGTGTGCTATTTCTTTGAACTGGGAACAACGCGGCATGCACATCATTTTGGGTAATGTCTGTACAAGGTCAATTTGTTCCTTTGATGTTATTGAGCCCAAAGTAAGAAACATGGGGGATTTTTTCCTCTCCAGTTGAGGAGTGACTTTTGCTATGCGGAAATCAATGACCCCATGGCAGCAAAAGATCTGTCTTGATGTGCAAATGGTAAAGAAAGCAGCCCATCCCACCATAAGGATCATGCATCTTTCACCAATCATTGTCCTATACCAGGGGTGCATCATGAGGTAAAACAAACTTTGCAGCTCTCTCCTCTATCCCTCCCATTTAAGTTGTAACTGCTACAGGGCACAGCTCGTATTTGCAGATGGTTGCTTTCTGTTCTAGTCACAGAGGATCTGTTACACATATTAGGCACAGCTGGCTAAAGTTCAATTAGCCACACATTAAGATAGCCTGTAACGATGCACCAAAACTTTAATTTAATGCTAAGTGTGAATAACTTGGCTCATTTTGGGCATATTTCCTTCTAAATCTTAGTCAGCAATTCACTTATCAACTTTTCCATTGCCTGGCTGACTACTCTCACATTAGGCCATGCAGCTATGTTATAGCAAATCATTTCACATTATTTCCATTTCCTACTGGGAGAAGCATGTGAGCAATCCTGAAGCAAATACTCAAATGTATTTCACATGGATAGTTGTATCTAGAGACAGGAACCCAAGAACTTCCGTGGAAAATGGCTATAAATAGAGACAGATAAACAAAATGCAGTTCTAGGAATTCATATTTGTACATCCTTTGAGCTCTTTTCCTAGATCTTATTGAAAGACATGTCTGATCTCCCATTAGCCAGCCTAGTTATGAGTTTGGGTCACTATATCAGCTTGCACCACCTGAGAATCTATCTGATCCTTTTTATCCTGTGTGTGTTCAGCTGTGGCAGAAAGTCACAGAAAACACATCCAATACAGATCAGAGGAATATGTCATATATATTAACCACTACAACTGCTGTGTTTGTTTTCACTACTCATACAGAGAATTAATTGCATTGATTTTTAGGAATCTGCATTTTTGACGAGGGTCCACTGCACAGCACAGATAAGTTTGTATCGTTGTGAGAAGGAGCACTCAGCCAGTCTAGAACTTCCCTTTGAAAATCATCCCTGGCCTTCTGTAGTGATGAAATCTCGTATACAAGATGCATCGTATAACAAGTTTCAGTAAAGCAACTTCCTTCAGCAGTGCCCTGTTTTAAGTGATCCAGCTATGTTAGCAACATTCCTTTCCTCTGCAGAGGGGGCAGTGATAGCCCACTGTCACTATTCTGCTGCAATTCCATCTTAGGCTGTGATGGAAAGCAGTCAGCCCTGTCAGCTGCTGCCAGGATAAGCTTTCATGTTTAAATCATGTTAGATCTTTCAGCAGTTATACCCGGGGTTGCCTAAACAGCACAGATAACATGCCAGACAAATCTAAGGCAGGTAAATTAAATGCTGTGCCAAAACCGTTCCCACTTATCAGAGTAGTTTTTTTCACTGGATTTTGGGGAGTATCTGTACATCCCTTCTCTCATGCATGGCATTGTTATCTGCCTGCCCTCCCCCCCAGCCCTGTTCTCCAAACAATCTTACATATCTGTGAGTGCAAAATGCCATTTATTCCACACCATCAGTGTTCAGGTAGCATGCAGTTATGTGTCCATCACTCCATAGGAAACCCACTCTTCCTCACCAAAATATCCTTCCTTGTGTTAGATAAGAGACAGGTGGTGGAATGAGAACAAAAACTTGAGTTAGGAAAGCAGAGAGGGTGAGGTAAAGAAGACAAGTGAACTTGCCAGTGCTTTAGTCTATTAGCCTGGATGCCAATAGGGCATTGCAAAGCCTCCAGGCCCTGGTAGACACCTGGATGCAGGTCACTACTTAATAAAAAAATTGTTTTCAGCTGACTGTGCTGTGGCTTTTTGTCTTCACCATATGCACAAATATAGTAGCAGCAGTGGATATTAGTGGGTTATTTCAACCTCAGTTATTTACTTTCTGTAGACAGGTATTTGGCCATGAAGAAACCTGTATTTGCTGCACCTGGGCTTTCTATAATGTCATCTGGCAACCCAAACTGCCTGAAGGGGGCTTAGTTTCCAAAGCCTGCCACAAATTTATTCTACTCAATATGGGTAAGGCTTACTGAATTCTTTGATATAGCAGTCCTTCAGTGGGACCCTGAAGTTCTAAGTGACTCACAGTGATGTACTATGTTTATATGTCACTACTGAGACTTGTATTACAATAATAAGGCATTGGAGAGATTATTCGTTGTATGTAATTAAGATGTTGGTTAACCATGACACCCAGAATGAGCATTAGAGCAAAGGCACTTTGCTAAATCTGTTGCTGTATTCCAAGCCATCAAGACATCAGTTTGATTGACAGATCAGATAATCTCTTTAGTAATCCTCTGAATTCTAAACACAGAAACCCATAACTTATCATCAGATAAGAATATGCTGCATTTATACTCTACAGTGATGGAGGATGGCATTTCAGTTGGCTGGGTTTATCCACTCACTGCATAAGGTTCTTAGAGCATCTCTGTTTCAAAATAAAGTTTAACATCAGGTGTATACTTTAATGTCAATGACACATTCTTGCAGAGGTTCTGCTTGTTGGGTTTTGTTTTTTTACAAAGCAGTAATGATGTAATAAAGATTAATTAGTGTAAGTTATGGTGTCTGAAGTGTATACATTCAAGCTGTTCAATGTGTCAATGGAGATTCATTATGCCAACAACGGGCATTTTATTCTCAATAGGGATTGCTCTATTAGCCAGTGTGAGATGTGTGTTCTTTATTAAGGCAAAACCAGTGAGAAGAGCCCAGCTGAAATAAGAACCTTGCTTTACACAGCATGATAAGCCTTGATTTTGTAAACACTATTACTTTGCTTTCATTACATATTCCTG
>NW_008682186.1:57263-63763 GCF_000695815.1 Acanthisitta chloris
GCTATTTTACAAGCTTTTATTTGTCATCATACAAAATCAGGGCAACAGAACATGCTTAGCACTTCATAGCTTAAAAAACAAAATCAACTTGGTGATTTTTGAAGAGCAAGTACTTGAATTTCAAATGGACTCTAGGTATCCATATAAATATCTGCCCATGTCTAGGTGACTCATCAGATGAAAAAGGCTAAAGCTCACTGAATTTCTTCAGCAAATAACACACAAGGGAGCATTGTGGCTAACAGCACATCTATATGCTTGAACATCCCACAGTCTAGTTAAGCAGGCATCCACTCACTACGGGATCGGAGAGAGGTCATTACCACTGCAAAGCCCAAATCCATCTATCTATGGATCCGTATTGGCAACTGAGATACACTCCCACCATCTCTTCATTCACCCATCATTTTAACTTGTTAGAAGATTTAAACTAATTTTAAGGCCATTATCAACATATTTTAAAATAAACATGATATGCAACAGTAGGATATTTGCTGTGAAGTTACTGCTTAAATGGAACAAACGCTAGTAACAAATGCATTTCTTGAATTATTTTGAATGCACTAGTGAGTTCTTAAAATTTGGTGCTTGATATGGTCTTCAAAAAGGCCGTCAGTCACATGGGATAGGCAATACCTCACCAGGCTGAGATGGGTACTTCTGAAGGCCCTTCCAAATCCCCCACAGCGGTGGGGGCATTCCACCCAAATGGAATAGACAGTGCTTCTCCAATGCTCAGGTTGTCATGCTGGAGGATTTTCATTTGTGTTTCTCTAAGGAATACTTTTCCCATGCACACTTAGAAATAATTTCTCAACAAACTTGAGATTTTACACAGGAGTCATCTGTGCATGGCATTTCTTTGATTTTATGGGATTGTATCTAGGCTAGGACATCATACTTTTCAAAATAATATTCAGACATCAGATTCAGATGTTATTTTCTCTGGGTTACTTCTGTTTGTTTGCTTGTTTTTAAGTTGTAGCCTGTAAGAAGGTTCGTTGTCTCACTCTTCTGTGACTTGAAATTGGATCAAAGAATTTTCCTCAAAATTTCATCAGTCAAAAAGGGTCATCTATGAGCGAATATCAAGTGTCAAAGCTTTCAGCCCTAGAGAAGCTTGGAAGGAATT
Organism: Acanthisitta chloris; assembly: GCF_000695815.1. Taxonomy (NCBI): domain Eukaryota; kingdom Metazoa; phylum Chordata; class Aves; order Passeriformes; family Acanthisittidae; genus Acanthisitta; species Acanthisitta chloris. The sequence continues at coordinate 58,396 of NW_008682186.1, forward strand.
TACAAGTATTTGAAATTGAGGCAGGGAAAAAAACCCAGTCATGCTAGAAGTGACTTCCCTGACACCCGTGGAAATGCCATTCCTGTCTCTCCTCCTGCCATGGCCTCTGATTAAATCAAATTTCAGCTTTGTCAGAGCAACATGAGTAGTGCTCAAGGCTAGGTCTTTCACTTCACTTTTTGCTGGCTTGCTGCCAGCTGTCTCATTCAAGTTCACCATAATACAAGAGAAGGAAAGTGAGGAGGATGACATGGGAATATGAAAGATCTCTCCTTCCTCTCCTAAATATGAGTGACTGTGCTGAACCTCCAATGCAGAAATGCTCACCTCATCCTCTCTAACGGAAAACTCATAGTCCAAAGGGACTTTTCAGGAAACTTGAGTTCCGCACACTCTGTGCACAGTCTCTGTCTGAAGTCTTTTTCTGCTGCAGTTGTGCTGGCACAGAGCTGAACTCAGCTGCCACCTGAGGACTCAGCTGTCACTGAAGCAGTAGGATGACTGTCCATAGCTTTTATCTGATCCAGAAATCCAGAGTAATGCCTATGCTTAGCTTTATATATCTGGGACAGAATCACAAGTGCATACGATGTCAGAGCCTAAGCAAGTCAGTAATATTAAGTAGCACACCAAAAACTATTTACCAGTGCTGTCAGGTTTTGAAATATTAGTGGACTATGCCTCAACAGAGCCATGAAATCCCAAAACATTGTCCATATATCACTGACTGTGATCTGCTTGTTTGATTAAGATCTCAAGATTATCTCAAGAAGCTAGATAAGGGAGAAAACCCTTTCCGCAAAACCTTTACTTTCTCAGAAAAAAAGAGCTTATTGCACCCAGTGTGTAAAAAATCATAATTTCCTGAAATGACATTAAGTGTCAGGGCAACCTACCCTACAGGAGCACAGACAGCCACACTGAGAGAGAAGGCAGCTTTTGTAGATGAGATGAGGATTCACTTGAACCTGTCCAGTTCTAAGCCTTCATTCACAGCTCCTGTTGATGAGCCCTACCCCACAGATTCTGAGTACTGCCCAAGTGCCAGTGTCTGGGTTTGCTTTCTGTAAATGAAAAACAACAGCAATTACTACTGTGCTGTTGATGAGCATCTCATTTATAGAAAGTGTTGAAAAAAGAACTAAAGAGCCTTTGCTTTATAGGTTTGAATTTGGAATTAAGATGAAGCTATCATAAGGTTTCCTACCTTGGAGTCTGAAGTCTGGAATTTAACAGATCTAAACTACAACCTCATGTGACTTTCCACACATTAATCATTCCTAGAGTTTAAAATATGTTCATTTGCTTAATATGAATCCATTAATGGGCTGTGTGAACATGTATTTACTGAAGATCACATCTGTGCTTTGGCATATTCATAATTAGATGCACAGTTTATCAGTCAGTTGCAGAAGATATGTATCTGGCTGTGACCCACTTAAGGATTCCAGCCATGTAAATTCCTTTTTTTTTTGTCAAACTAATCACTGCCATGATTTGGAACTATGTATTAAAAATGTCTCAATTATATGTGTTTTACTATGAATGAACCTTTTCCTAATAACAGCATTGCACCTGAAGTAATTAAACAGATGTGAAATTGAATTCCCAGTTAACATTTTCAAAGTCCTATTGATGAAAACAATTCCTATTGATTGAAAGTGATTTTAATCAGTTCAGTTGTTTTTTTAGAGGATTGACCACAAAATAAATACTCTTTTCCCATATGAGAATATTTGCATTACCAGGGCCCATGCAAGGATGAAGCTTAAAACTCAGTGTAGGTTTACTTTGCCTAGATATCTCCCCTGAAGAGAAAAACAACTCTTGTTTGAAGACAGTCAGCACCATAATTTTAAATGTATGAGCGTATCCATTCCTAATGGATAAGACATCAGAAGATTTTAAAAGTTCCATTTTTGAGACTACCAAACAGTTCAGCCAGTGCAAACATCTACTTGCTTGAGCTCTTAAATACTGAGCAAGCTTGGGAATCAGCTATAAAAAATGAAAGGTAATGGTATATCAAATGCAAAACCCAAATGCCTAATTTCACTACATAACAAGTATGCTTTCTAAAAGACTATTAATTTGTTGGTATTACGCACCTGTAGTATTTTCCATTGTTCTTTTTTTCTAACATATATAAACCTTATACTTGTGGCAAAAATAACCACTGATGTGGAATAACTAACACGGACCATGCAGATTACTTCATCCTTCAAAGGGGTTGTGGTCTAGGATTTCTCAAACCTCATATCAGTGACAGCCTCAGCCAGGTCAGTTCTCTATCCATGGTTTGACCCTATAGTGGTTATTGGTATTTTACCACAGATTTTAGTGACCTAAAGGCAAATTTCAGTGCAGAGAGCATGAGCTATGTGGCTGAAGGCACCACTGTGACATTGCACAAACCAAACAACTGCCAGAGTGGGGACTGTGAGAAAACCCAGTGACTGGCTCCGTTTAGGAGGCGTGAATTTCACCCCAGGAGTGGAATTGCTGCCACCAGTCTGCTTATTCTGGGATGCACGGCAATGAGCTTTATCAAACCCCTTAAAAAATCAGCACTGAAGTCTCCATCTGAACAAAAATTCAGTTGCAAGTCCATCAAATCTGGCCTGTGGTGTATAAGCCAGTAATACACAATAACATACCTGAGTCAATACTGCTCTAAACCACAACACCTTCCTAATTTTCACATGATTCTTAAAAGCATAATCAAGTCAAAAATTCCATCACAGTAGGGAGTATTCACTTTCCCTCACTGTCACACATAGTATGGAGCCTGTAATTGGAGCCCTGAACACCCAAACTTCAGTAGAGGACAATTGTCAAAATACTGTAAGTTCCTCTTAGATTTAATATCCTAAATGGTTCCTTTGCACAGTAAAATACCTTTGTTTAGGCATTATAGCACACAAGTCTTCCTAGAAGGCTCTTGGTTAAGATAAGCTGAGATCCTGTCTTTTAATCTTTTAACGCCTTGATTCTGTGTATTGCTACTTACTGTCAACTCCAGAACTCTGCAATATTGTGACTTCATCTTAGTGTCTGACATCAGGTGGGAGATAAGCTTTGCTCCCCTGGCATTGTGATGCTGTTGCTGAGGACATAAGGTGCCCTCTGCAAGTGAAGGACATCTGCAAGTGTTCTGATAAATCAGATTGCCTAAAGATTTTTTTAATTAAAAAAAAAAAATCAAGTGAATTAAACCATTTGGATAGTGTGATAGATAAATTATCTGAGAAACTGCAACATACAGAAAAGATTCAGGACCCAGAATCTGGCAATTTCTCTAAAATTTCACACAAGCTGAGATGACAAACAGATGGTACAGTTAGGAAAATCTAGAAGGCAAAATATAGCCCCCATGTCACTTTAATGATGCCTCTGCTTATCACAGCCTATATTTTAAATCAACTTTAAAAAGTATTTTTCTAAATCATAAAACTCTCTTGAGCTCTATTTTCTGAAGACAAACTGGTCTGTAAAGATGCATCAGTCAAGCAGAAGATTAATTCCTGTTGTACCAAGTTGTTGTTTTTGGCACAGAAGTCAATATTTATAAGACAGAAAGCAGCTGTAGCACACAAGTTAGCATAGTGCATAAATCTTTGCAGCAGGTTATAGCAAGATGATGATACTATCCACAGGTAACACGATGGAAGCACTGCCACAACAGAGCCTTCCTAATGGTGGTCATCCATTTACCAGTGTGAGCCACGCTAATGAGGTCACACTGATTCACTTTGTGTCATTTCCCCTTTGGAAGCAATCAGCACAAATATAAACCAGTAATACATTAGAAGAGGTCACCCAGCGCAGTAGCTCTGTAAAGAGTGAGCTGTTTGTATAGGACTCCGAGCCAGATCCAAGCCTGCCAAGCCTGCCTGGAGCAATAGGACGTGTGGCTACTGACAACAGGGCCTGGGAAGCAGATTAACCCCCCGTCCCCATGAAAGCTGGCTGAGGTAAAGCACTGCTCTCGGCTTTGCCTGTGGTGCGGTACTTCATCCCGCCTCTCTCATCACCCGCCACATCGGCAGTGAGGGCCGCGAGGAGGGCAGGGGGTTAACTCTCAGTTTTCCGTCTGCTGATTGAAGCTTTTGCCTCCCACCTGGTGATGCCGGATGGCAGCTTTGGGGCAGCAGAAGGATCTGGCACAGCACTGCCAGGAGCTGTGGCAGATGTGGTCCTGCCTGCATATCAGAGGGACAAGAGACTTGTCCTTTGACAGACATACTACCCCTTTTCCCCATCACTCCACCTCTCTTGTCTGCCACACCAGCCATGCAATACCCATTGCCTCTCTCCTCTGCAACAGACCCGGTGTAGTTAGCGGCCAGGTTAGGGCATATTGGCAGGTGCCTGACCAGGCAAGTGGCTCAAGCAAGCCCCTTCCCTCCCCATCCTCAGCTTCCATATCCTCAGCCCGACAATCATTCCCTTCCACGGCACATGGTGAGCTCTGTGGAGGAGAGGCTAGGGCTGATCTAATTTTTGATGCGCAAAGTTATACAGATTCTCTGTATCTCCATCAGTCCTTTTCCCAATGCTGAAATTGAGGCTATCAGATCCCTTGCCATAGTGTTTTCCCTAAAATTAAATGTGATGGAAGTTCAACCTGACAAGGTACTCAGGTGTTTCTCTCCCTTCTTGAGAACCCTGTCATGCCAAATTTTGATCTCCTGGCACTTTTCATGTGAGTGCAATTACTCACATGTGAGACTGTATGCAGTTTCAAGCCCATGGCTTTCTCTCTAACCACTGCTGCGCTAGTTCTGACATTTCTAGACTCACTTGACCAGATTATGTGTGGTTTTAGGCAAAGATGTTTGAAATAATGTTGAATAGATGCAGATTGAGCCCACATGGGAAGGAAATACAATAGAAATGTGCAAATCTATTATATGAATTTATCAGTGTACATTCTGCATGCTTTATAAATTTTACTTGCATGATCATCTGTTTTGTTCCTAGAAGAGAAAAAGCTAGCGAATATTAATTTCTTGAAATAGGCAGCAGAAAGAGATTGACTTGAAATAAACAAAATAGTTGAAATCAAATTTTCTTGGCAAGATTTGCTTGTGTTGTTCATCAAATAAATGTACATTATGTCTTGCACTGTTACTCAGCTGTGATCCTATAATGTGTTCTCTGCATCCTGTCAGACATACGATCCTTTGTCCCATAATAGACCCAACTATCTCACAACCAGCTGAGCTCAGGGTCATCCCAGGGTCAGGCTGGTTAAAGATGGCTGTCAGTTCATTGCCTGACTCACAGATGCACTTTAAATCACCTTTATCTTACTTGTGCTGATGCTTTCCAGCCATCACTGTAGCAGGAGCGGTAGCATCTATGT
>NW_008682186.1:63788-66137 GCF_000695815.1 Acanthisitta chloris
AATTTTTCAGTGGATGTGCAATGTGTAGTGTACCCAATATAAAGAAAATGCAGCTTCATGTATAATGTGAAATGGGAATTATTTCAAATACCTTTATGCAAGGTAGTTAATAATATGGTTCTTATCCATCTTGCAAGTGAAAACAAAAATTCAGAGGGTGAAATATCACCATTCCGATCAGAAATATAATTATTACTTAACCTAAAATTTCCAGCAAAAATAATATTTGCATAAGAAGGACAGATAATCTGTGAAATGCATCACCTGATATTTTTATTGTGATAAATACCTCCCTTCAGCTCCTGATGCTATACAACTTCTTAATGTTTGTCACTAGTCTCCAAGGTATAGAAGAAAGACAGGCCTTAATTGTAAATTTACACATGCTTTATTGCCGGTGCAATGGCATGAACACATTTAGCAGGATTGTCATTCCAGTTAATTATGCTGATTCTGACATGTACCTATCACGTCTAAAATTGATAGTGCCTTTTGACCAGTTAGTAGCATCACAATATGTTGTCTTTCTCTCTAAGGTTAAGCATGTTAGGGGCCAGAGAATGGCAGGAGAAAATAGTCCCTGCATACTAAGTAAGCGCCACTAGCTCAACAGCCAAACCTCCTTTTAAGAAAACTGCAGATAGCTGAACCCCAGCACATGTTCTGCATTTCTGTGTGCTCCAGCCCCAGCCCACCTGCCCCAGGCAAAGACAATGATCTCCATTATGCCTAATAGTAAACAACACTGTCCCAGCCCCTCAGAAACTCTTGGCCTCGTTCACAATGTGTAATACCAGGCACCCAAGCAGATGGTAACACTTATTAAAGATATTAAAGCAGAAGAAAAGACGGCAGAAAAGGAGGCAACTATTAGAAAACACTTTGTGACAAGGGAAAAAACAATTTCCAAGTTTTCCCAGCAGCAAAAGTCTGAGTCTGTGAATTCCAGACTGAAGAAATTGTGGGAAGACATAAAATCAACAGCAAACAACAAAGTATCTAAGGAGAGTAAAAAACCACCCTTACCCTCAGCAGAGTTATCAATGCTCAGATCAAAGCCTGACTTTCAATCCTCACACTGAAAAGGTAGCAGAAATCTGGGAAAACTGTTTCATGCTCTTTTCCATGGGGCATTCCAGAAGGCAAATGGAGACACATATATCTTACAGTCAGAGCTGGTTGACAAAGATTATATTTTCAGATTGTCTAAATGGAAGGAAGGAAGGAAGGAAGGAAGGAAGGAAGGAAGGAAGGAAGGAAGGAAGGAACATATTTGCCTTTGTAAAAAATGTGTAAAAAATGTATAAAATATCTTCAAGTCATTAATTTTCTATCATGTGATCCAAGTGCCTTTTAAAAACAAGCAAACTTTTGTGCTACATAAAAAAAAACAAAACCCATGGGTAATGGTATCCAAGCTAAATAGTGCAAAAACTTGGAAGAAGAAACTCAGAGGAATTAAAAAATACAATAAGGAATAGCAACCCTGTTGGATAGTCATGTGAAATGTAGCCTGGAGTTCCTCTCTGTGTATTGTAGCAATTTCACATTGTGCCTGGGAGAGAAAAAGATACCACCACTGAAGTCTCACTTCTCTATGCTTCTCTATGTCCCTGGTCCTGCCCAGCTTGGGCAGCAGTCTCTCCTTCCAGCTACCCCACTGCCCTATAGCAAATATCCTTGGGGACAGTGGCAGTAATGTCCAGCAGAGCTCCTGCATCTTTTTCCATCTTCTTTCCTCACATAAACCTTGTCTTTTTGTCCACTCTCATCCTAACCTCATGAAGTCTGGAAAACTGGAAAGGCTTGGAGCACCAGTGGACAGATCCTGAAGAGCTTGTCTCATAGCTGTGGATAAGAATCTGAGAAACATCCAGAAAAACCTTTGGTTTTAAAATTCTTTTAAATAAGAGAGCAAGCTGTATGCAAGGAGGAATTCCTTCCCCCCGTTTTCCTAACAAGAAATTTTGCAGCTTTTCAGCTTTTGAGTGAATCCAGAATTCATTTTGCTGGTCAAGAAAAAGAAGGTTTTTTCAGTAGTGGTGTTTTGACTAAGTACACATACTCCTGATCACAATTAAAGGGATGTTCTCACGTGACGGCTCAAAGAATGTCCTTCAGATCTAGCTGTCACTCTGGAGCAGAGCACAGTGCCTGCCTTCGGACAAACTCGCATCAAGCAGGTGTGTCTCAAGACAGGGCTGCTGACAGACTTCATTCCTTTCTCCTTCTTCTCTTTGAGCTCAGATAGTGTTCAGTCATGGAGAGTGTGACTTTTGAGGCCACTTCCACAGTCCTTCTTCTGAGAAACTCCTCGTTGAAACTACTAGGCCTTTTAATATAGCACAA
>NW_008682186.1:66167-70000 GCF_000695815.1 Acanthisitta chloris
TTCTACTTGATGCCTGCTGGCATTTTTGTACTCTAAATATTTCACAACAATAAAAGAAAGTCCTACCCTCAGAGATGTGAATGATAAATCTTAGACTATTTAATCGTCACTTAAATGCAGATTGCTCTTTTCCAGAGGCTAATATATATTCCTTGCCCTGGAGAGTATTTAGAGACAAACAAACCTAATTTTAAGGTTCAGGCTGGACTCCATCACTTTTAGTGCTGCTGCTCTGATATAATATGGAATTGCACTAAACAAAAGACCTGTTGTAAGGATTAAAAATATGAAAAATGTGCCTCAGTTTCATGAATCCTAAAGGATACACCCATGCACCCATAGACCAGACTCTTCCTTCAACATGGACACTTCAGACATGTCAGCACATGAGGCAGCTCTCAAAGGTGCTTCACCAAGGAAAATGGCTATTGAAATTTCCTATATGGAGTAGCAGCGTCCTTTTCACTCTGAGGTTACATGCTGAATGCAAACGCCAGGGATACAGGGGACCCTCTACAGCTGCCTGGGGATGGCTGGCTCACGTGGCTGAACATGCACATTGCCCTCAAGGAAGGGGATGGATTCCTTTTGTCTCCTCTCAGCCAACACACACCTGAATGCAGTTAATATTGCTCAGCTCTTCTATTCATCTCCTGGCCAGTTTTTCACTCTCTAAGAGGAAAGGAATTTTATGAAATAAAGATCTAAGGGTTGAAAATGTGTGTGCAAAGGAGGGGGGAGTGTGACAAACCTCATAGCCCATGTGAAAGGTTATTTTGCTTCTAGACCAAAGGGGAGGAGGCCTGATACTGCTCCTGTGCTAGATAAGCAGATATCCTGCAGGCAAGCGAAGCTGGCAACACACTGAAATTGTGGTGAGAGTTGAAAAGCTTGTTTTTCTATATGCACAACAAACCCGAAATGTTGACAGAAAAGCGAAAGAACATCTGCTCATGCTGATCTATGAATGCTTTCCCTGGCTCCATTAACCTCCCTTCCTTCTCTGTCTCTTTCCTGAACCAAAAATTATTCATTTTAAATATTCGAGGCTTTCATTTCTCTATTAATCAAATTAAATCTCCTTAGCTACAGTTAAAATACTCTGTGAGGTACTTCAACCAAAGATTATTTGCCTTGCAATTAGAACTCATTTTTAATACAACGGGGGAAATACAGAACCACAGCTTTAGAATCAATATAACTATAAATTACATGGAAAAGGAAACAGTAGCATCCTGGCTTGAAACAACAGATTTATTATCAAGGAGGATAGTATTTTATCGACAGAGTACATAAGTTTTATAAAGAAAGAGAGAAGGAGACGCACAGAGAGAAATCAATTCTGACATGGGTTCACTGTTGCTTTAAATGCTGTGTTTGTGGTAACTAATTTTCATTTCTTATTTTAAATTGTAAAATGTCACATTGAAAAATGGTTAGTGGCTAAAAAAGTCATGTCTGCAGTATTTTCTAAGCAAAATTCTACCAATTTTAATGAAAAAGATCTGCAGAAGAGGGTCTCATTATGTGTTCTGTATTTAATCCTGTTTAAGAACAGTTACTAAAGGGGCTCCATTCCCGTAGTGTGAACAGGATCATAGCTAAGGTTACAGCTAAGATTTGTATTACAACCTCAAAAATTTGCATTTATTTTGATGGAAACCTATGGGATAGGGTGAACAAAATTGTTCTTTCTCATAGCAGCAAATATTTCAAATGCATCATCTTCCCCTTCCACAAGCAGCATTCCCCTGTGGTTGCTTATATATATATGATATAAAAATCCTGTGTCTGACCAGATTTCTAGTTAGGTTTCTGCTGCTTTCAGCACCCAGTCTGTCCTGCTATCTTCTCAGTGAAAATCAAAGGGGAAACTTTTGCCCATTGTTGAATATGGAGTTTGCAGTTAGGGCCTGATCCAGAGCCCAGGGTAACAGTTGTGTCTTCTTCTGTTTCAGCTCCAGTGAAAGTGGGAGTCAACTTGTACGGTAACGAAACACATCACCATGTTCCAGAAGGGGATTATATAGAGATTATCTGGATTTCTAGAGTCTCTCATCTGACTTGCAATCAAACTGTTTTGCTAGAGGGGCCTCAACAGAATTTTCATTGGGTTTTGTCTGTGTTCCTTATATGTTTTACTATGCTGTTCAAACCCTGGGGTGAGAAAGGTGTGATTTAAAGAGAGAAAAATTATCTTTGCTGGTGGATTACCAGGATCAATGAGGCTAATCTTTGGATCTGCAGAGCTTTGGGTCTCAGGTGAGCTAAATCTCCCTCGGCAACAAGCCACAGTAGGTCCCACTCAAAGCTGAGGTAGGTGTGGGGTCAGGCACAAGCCTCTGCTAACATTCTAGTCTTTCAGTTTGTGAACTGACTTGAAAGAAGCTCAGGTGATGTCTCTTTATGTGAATCCAGGTTCTGGGGGAATATACATGTTCCTATGGATAAAGACATTGCATGTCTCCTGTACAGTGTGATCCAAGGTGTGTTATTGAAGACAGGTCTTCTCAGACCCTTTTTGTCTCACCTTCTGTTTTCATGATCATTTCCTTGCCTCATAGCACTGTCAGAAACACAAAAAATAAAATTTACAGGGGGATGTAATGAACTGCAAAGCTCCACAGGATCCTGCCTGTCTGCAATACCCACTTCTATGTCTAAACATATTGTTCATGTTAATACTGTTTGCTGGAAGGAGTGTTCCTCCAAGATAACATTTTTGTGCAGTGAAATGTGCATGGCTCTGAGATGGCTCATCTTGGATGGGATCATCTTTCAGTTTCTAGACAGCATTTTGGGGGTTTTTACTTCTTTTTTTTTCCCTCCAGCACAGCATGAGGAACACAACACTACCCCAACCAATGCATTTTGTTTTATGATCCATCTGCCCTCAAAACTATGCATGGATGTTAAATCCACTGATACAGAAGAGCAGTGCTGCAGGGATTTTTTTTCTTTCAAAATAGTCTGGTTAAAGTCTCTACCTTTGATGGGTGCTAGTGGGAATATTTCACAACTATGATAAGAAAATAAATTGATACTTGGATGGCATTTTTCCCTGCAACTGACGCTTTGCACATGTATTAGTCAAGATAGTAGACCTGTTGCAAATGTAAAGAAAAAGGCTTTGTTTTATTGGATTTATTGGTTAATTTTCAATTAAAACTGTGCAGAAATCCCCACCTCCATGGCTTAGACCCTTCTATGACCTTCACCTTTTTATGAAGGCAGTGAGAAGTCTGGACAAGTGGTTGTTCTCCAAGACTCCTCCGATGTGCCCCCACTGCTCTGTCCCCAGAGGGGGTCTGTGATTTACACAGATGTGCTTTGCACCTGAAGGTTCACTGGTGCACAGTGGAGGAGGGATTCTCTCTGTTCCCCATTTCCACCGCCAGACTCATCCTCACCCCCATCTCTTTTCATTACTTAACAAACCTGGTCTCCTGTGTTTTCTCTGCTCTTTATGCCTTGTCACCGGGGCTGAGTGACTGCTGAAGATGAGAGGGGATGAGGAGTGTGAAGAGGGAAGCTTCTGCCTTTGGTCTGAGCCTGATGGGGAATGATGAAAACCACATGGGCTATGAAAAAGTCCAGTCCAACTTTCTGTTTACCGAGCTCCCTAGAAACGTCAACATCTGTCACCAAGTTACCCCTAAAAGGGGCACCCCCTTGCTACAGGACCCCGATGGCAGGTCCCATCCCTCTTCCCCCATCACGGGCTGGAGCGGAGGGGTGTTGACAGAAGGAAAGGGAGGTTATCCGGAATTTGGTGATGGCTGTATTAATAGACAAAGGACATCAGAAACGTTATCCGTGGCTCAGCGCTGCGG
>NW_008682187.1:0-222 GCF_000695815.1 Acanthisitta chloris
CACCCACTGGAACTCCTCCGGAATTTCCAGCGTGGTGATATTTCTAGCCTAGACAGCTCCTGGAGGCTACCACTCCTGTGCTGCTGTATGATCACTGTGTTTCGAACCTCCTCCTCTTAACTGAGAACTTTTACTACGGGGGTGGCCTGAGCCCGCAGCTGGGTTGGAAAGTGAGCCACCTAACCCAGCTGGGCTGTGCCAGCGCTCCCGGAGCAGCGGGGG
>NW_008682187.1:263-24494 GCF_000695815.1 Acanthisitta chloris
GAGCTTTTTTGGGACTGGCTGGGGGAACTTGCACTACTGGATGCCACCAGCCCATCAGTTTAGGTGAGGGAACGTGATCTGCAAGTGTTTCCTTATCTGTTACAATGCAAAAGCGGCCAGGCTAGGTAAAACCTCCTTTATCAGCTGTGAAAAGCTCCCTTGGTTACCTCTTGGTGCTCAGGCAGTTTAGTGAGCACTTGTCTGTCGTGTTCAGCTGGCTTCCCTGGGGGTGTGCAGGGAAAAGAGTTCCCTTTCCAGCAGGTCCTCTGTGTTGAGGGCTGCTGGGTTTGATCTGGCTATGAACCAAGTCCCCCAGCTTGTCTGACCTAGGCTTCTGATTTACCCAAGCCCCTCTCCACCCTGCCCTAGGAGTTAATTGCTGCTGTTTCAGCTGTGGGTTTTGCCTTAGGATTGCTCTGGGCAGCAGGAACTGACAGTGACATTGAGGCTGTGGAGTTAGGGCTGAAGAAAAAGCTTAAGTCCTGTGCATTCAGCTCTCCCTCACTCTGTCTCCCTCAAGCTACAAGAAGGCGGGAAATGCCCACTAGGACATAAAGACCAGGGTTGTTGCTGATGCTCCCTAGCCTATGTCAGCTCTTCACCCTTTCCAGAGGAGAAAAAAAGCGCCTGTCTTGCCTTTCCTGGCTCTGCTGGTGGGACAATGCTCAGCAGGCTGTGAGTGCTGAAAGGGGAGGTGTCTGACCCCTAAAGGGTTTGACAGGCCATGGAGAGGGAAGGCTTGGGCTCTGTCAGCCCTACAGCTCTCCTGAGGGATGCCTTTGCTTCAGCTCCTCAAGCACATGTTACCACAGGTTTAGTCAGAATTTCTATCAACTTGTATAAATTTCTATGAACTTCCAGGAGAATAACAATACAGACTTGACCTGAAGTGACAACCCCATACTTTCTCAGAGTAGGATTTAGAACAAGTTTTCTTCCCTGCTTCACAGGGTTGTCTCTGACAACATGCCCCACAGCTGTGGGAGCAGCTGTAAGACGGTTCTGGCCTCTGTCATGCAGTAGGTCTTGGAGGAGTTACGTGCCGGCGAAGGGGCTCAATTTGGTGATTACTTGTGGCCTGATTAAAGACAAGGGGCAGCAGCAGCATGGAGGCTCCTTGTGGTGAAGAGCCTGTATGCATCTGAGTGATTCTGTAGCACCTCATTTTGTTCACGGTTGGATCATCACCAGGGGCTGTAGATGCTGTGGCAATAATAACCATATCTGCATCAGGACTGAGGACTGGGAGAGGTCAGGCAGGACGTCTACTTTACTGCAGAGCTGCTGCTTTTCCTGCCTGGCTCTGCTGTTCCCCATCTTCCCACAGAGCTGAGAGTGCATAGTGATACCTGTGAAGTGTTGTGAGAAGGTGCACTCCAGCTGGGATGTGAATTGAGTAGGCTGCTAAGTGATGCCCTACCTGTTGGGGATGGTATGGGAATGAACCTTAGGAGAAAATGGAGGAGATTGGGCTTTTTATTTGAATGAAGTGTTATGGTTCCCAGGAGAAAACTGGCTCAAGAGGGAGAGACTGGACTGGCTCGGGTGAGGAGACTGGGCTGGCTGGCAGTGAAAGGATGCTGAAGAGGGCTGCACCAAAGAAGCTGGACCATGGGGTAAAGATGGTGCAGTCATCATGAAAGCCCCTGGAGTGGTGGAGGCACAGCCACATAAGTGTCAAAAACCTGGGCAAAAAGGCCAGTGCAGGTTTGACCTTTTGTATTGCATGAGTGGGAACTGGCATAGAGAGGAAGGGAGGGACAGGACTGGGACACACTTAGGTAGGGAGGAGGGCTTACATACAGCCTCTGGACTACCCACCCAGTGCTCACTGTCTCTGCTTTTGGGTTGCCTTCTGCCTGGTAGCTTATCTAGGAGAAGCCTTCCTTTTGTGGCTTCTCTTTGGCTGGTGGTATCTGTCTGCTGAGCAGCAAGTGACATCTAGTGTCAGCTCAGGTAGCAGTAGCCATGGCTTCGGCTGGCTCTGTCTCTACCCATCCCAGCTTGTGTCACAGCAGTTTTTGGTGGCTGTAGCTGCAGTGCCCTGCTCTGAGGGAGTGGACAAGCTCCTAGCCCCTTCTGTTGAGCTTGAACAGTTTGAGCCAGGTCCTTCCATGCCCCCATGCATTGTGGCTCTGTCACAGGTCCCTTCCTGCAGAGATGACAAACATTTTCCCTTTGAGGGAAACCCTTCCCTCTGAGTGCTAGTAGGGGAGTGGTAAAATGGAAAGGATGGAGCTACTGGTGGAAGAGGCAGGTGTAGAAGTGTTACTGGGCACAAAGCCAGGCGTGCAGGATTGGGAGGTGACCTGACTTCTCACCCCGATAGATGCAGTCACTTGTTAGTTTCACTTGGACAAGTGAAGGCTGTGTGCCATGTGTGCTGCCCACAGGAGGTCACTGGAGAGCAAGCTGAGCCCACGTCCAGGTCCCAGGTCTGCTTGTAAGGACCCAGGCTCCCTCCTTTGTCCTTGAGAGTGTGGGTGGAGGGGTGAGCAGGGGCCTTTTCTCTACCCTTTTCCCCCATCCTGTCCTTTGAGCCAGAGCTGGACCTGGAGGCCAGGCCCCTGGCAGTCTGAAGTATGCACTGTCTTCATCTCCAGTGACTTCTTTCTTTTTGCCATACTTCAGGATGATCCAGCGGCACCAGTTGGTGCAGTCTGTGCTGCAGGAGCTACAGGAAGCCACCGAATGCTTTGGCCTGGAGGGCCTCACCAGTGCTGCACTGGAGGCAGAGAGGACCCTGTCATCTTTCTCCCTGCCTGGCTATTGTGGGAGTCAGTTCCAAGAGGAGCTGGAGGTTGACCGGGTAGCCAGGAGCCTCTATCCTGAGGATGCCCCAAGTAACATGCTGCCTCTGGTTTGCAAAGGTGAGGGAAACCGCCTCTTTGAGGCTGCCAGTGTCCTGCTCTGGGGCAACCCCAGCCTCAGCCTGGAGCTGCAGGTGCGTACTGTGGTGGAGATGCTGCTGCACAAGCAATACTACTTGAATGGCATGATTGATTCCAAAGTGATGCTGCAGGCTGCCCGCTACTCCCTCTGCACTGAGGAGACCCCAGAGATGACCAGCCTCCCCATGGCTATCCTTGAGGCCATCTTTGATGCTGATATCAAAGCTACCTGTTTTCCTGGCACCTTTGCCAACATGTGGCATGTCTATGCTCTTGCCTCTGTATTGCAGTGTAACATCTACTCCATCTATCCCATGAGCAACTTGAAGATCCGGCCCTATTTCAACCGGCTCATCCGGCCCAGGAAGTGTGGCCCGCGAACCTCCACACTCCATATCATGTGGTCAGGGCAGCGGCTCTCCCAACAGGTCTTCAAGGCACAGTACTTTGTGGCTGTGGTTGGCCTGGAGGAGCTAGAACCCACAATGCCTTCACCAGAGCCTCCTGTCCAGCCCATGAAGACCCTTGAGCTGCTGAACAGTGACCCTCAGTTGACCTACTCCAACCTGCGTGACCGCTACAGCATTACCAAGAGCACCTTCTACCGCTGGAAGCGCCAGTCTCGTGAACACCGGCAGAAAGCAGCTGCCAGGTTTGCAGCTAAACACTTCCTCCAGTCCTGCTTTCAGGAGGGCAAGATAATCCCCCTCCAGCACTTCCGACAAATGTTTCCAGAAATCTCCCGATCCACATACTATGCCTGGAAACATGAGATGCAGAGCATGGTGAATGGTGATGCCTCTGCTCTGTCTGAGGCCCACAGGTTGCAAGAGCATCACAGGGATGTCCCAGAAAAGGCTGATGTGAATGAGCCAGCAAATTCACGGGGGAGCTTAAGATCCCCAAGTCCTTCCTTAGACCCTATCCAGGCAGGAATCTTCATGCAAGGAGCCAAATCCTACCTGGAGAAATGTATTTCCATGAACACTCTTGTGCCTTACAGGTGCTTCAAGCGCAGCTTCCCTGGCATCTCCAGGTCCACTTACTACAACTGGCGAAGAAAAGCGATCAAGGAGAACCCCAACTTCAAACATCCCCAGTCTCCATTGGATAACCAGAAAACTCTAGCTATAGGAAAGCCATTCCTGCAGTTGAAGCCAAGCAACGTACCTGTTAGGAAGAGGCAAAATGGAGACCGGCCAGCACCCAGGAGTCTCCTGCAGCTCAAGCCTTCTCTGTGCTGGAGAAAGCAGCTGCGAGATGTGGCCAGGAAGCAGGTCCAGCGATGGCAGCTGCCATTCTGCAAGTACCGCCTGCGCTACCCATCTCTCTCCTCCACAGCCTACTGGTTTTGGAAGGGCAGTGGCCTGGCCACCGGGCAGCATCGCCTGCCCTGGACCAGCTCCAGACGGCCATTGAACCAGGTGGCTTCCCTGGCACCTGCAAGAGTGGAGCCAGGCCTCAAGCCTCAGTGCCATGTGGAGGTAGCCACCAAGCACATAGATAAACCAGTGCCAGCCGTGCCACACAACACCACCATTTCAGGATGTGCCATGTCGGAGAGAGCCAACAGCCGGATGTTCGTGATGGATGTAATTGCCACTGCCCAGTTCAAGGCACAGGCTAAGCTGTTCCTGCAGCAGCGCTTTGAGTCGAAGACCTTCCCAACCTACAAGGAGTTCAGCGCCCGCTTCCCGCTTACAGCCCGTTCCACCTATTACATGTGGAAGCGTGCCCTGCACGATGGGCTGACACTGGTGGATGCCTGAGTGCCAGTTGTCAGCTGGCTTGGCTACAGCTCCTCTGCTGACATGCCCTTTGGCTCTCCGGTGGGGTGCCAGGCCTGAGGCCTCACTCTAACTTTTGTTCTGGTTTGGTTTGGTTTTGTTTCTAGTTGCTGGCTTTCTTTTCTGTGTGGTTCAATCAGGTATGGAGGCATCCTTAAAGTACCCATTCCCAGAGACTGTGGAGTGGAAGGAGAAGGCACTGAGGTGCCCCAAAGGAGAGGGGCCAAGGAGCTGTCCTCTCTTTTCACTCAGAGGATGAGCAAGGGAGAGGCAGTACAGTGCCAGTGTCATGGGATGCTGTTGCACCTGTTAAAGTCTCTCTGTCCCATGCAGTTGCTTGAACGAGTAATGTGGTTGTGCAGGATAAGCATGGAGGTTCCCAGCATCTCCTCTGTGAGCAGAGCAGTGCTGGCTCAGCTGTGGTTGAGGAGGTGCTTGAGGAGTGCTCAGTTTTGTGAGGAGCATTTTTGGTTTGGGTTGTTCCCAGCTAAGGAGAAGAAAAACTTCACTTGGGTTCAGTGCTGATACCACCTTGGTTTTCTGGGTCTTAATACCTCTTCTGACTGCCCTGATCTTTTCTAGAGAGAGCAGAGGTTTGTAGAGGAGGGGACTTGTTTGTGTCCCCACTGTAGTATGTCTGCTGGGAATGCTAAGCTGGGAGTCTGTGTCCTTTTTGCAGGCTCTGGAGAAGCTGTCCCTGACCTTTCTGGTCTTGTAGCAATAAACTTTCACACAAACCCTTACTCGCTCAGCTGGAAGCTGCCTTAGTTTTCTAGGGTCTCTCTTCCCTGATGCCTGGGAGAAGGCAGAGAGACTGAACCTTGTGTGCCCAGTGACCCTGCATCCCCTGTGCTGTGCTACAAGCAACAAGGATTTCTCCTTGCAGCAAGCCTGGATGCGTATATCTCACTTGTAAGAAACCAAAGCAATAAAGACTCTTCAACACCTAGTCCTGTGTGGTTTCTCTCTTGATGTGTGATTTCTAGGCAAGGCTTTTCCCTCCTTGTCTGCTTTCTAAAATTGTCTTGTAGGCAGGGAGAGCATGTGCACACCTCAATCCCTGCTCCAGAGAAGGTCCTCTTCTGGGTCCTGGTGGGGACTGTCTGCTGCTTGGCAATGCTCTGGAGGCCTGGCAGGAGCTGTGCTCTCCCTGGTAAGAGGCCAGGGCTTGCCTCCCAGATGAGATGCAAGGCTGGAGATGACCCAGTGGGCACAGGATGGCAGGGATGCAGCGTCAATGTCTGAGATGTTGGTGGTCCTGCTCTGAAGCGGTGGTGCTTACTGGGAGTCTTAAACTGGCTGTTTCCACCTCTGCCCTATGAGCATCTTAGGGTGCAGGGCTGTGGAGACCTCTGATTCCAAAAAGCCTCATCCCCTTAGTGTGTGAGTTCTCCTGTGGTGTCTGCCAGCACAGCTATGCAGGACTAAGCTGTAGTAGGTCTGAGGCTGCTGCTACCACTGAGGATTGTGGTGACAACTGCAGCACTTGCTCCTATTTCCTAGGAAGTTGCCAGAAGTCAGAGCAACCTATAGATTTGAGGGAAGAGCCTCCCAAGCCCTGCATTGACAAGGTCAGCTCCTGAGTCTGGGTCAGCAGGACTGAGTCATGCCTTTCCTACCCTCAGGTCTTTGCAGGGACATTAGGAGCTTTGGTGACCTTGCTAAGAATTGAGATGCCATGATGCGTGTTTTGGTGTATCTGTCCCCCATCCATCCTCCTGCTTCCCAATCTTGCTCGCAAATAACATTTTTCTTCCCTCAAGGTGTCTGAGACCTCTCACTGGGTGCTTGCAGTCCAGTCTTGCTTCACTCCCTGTAAGCCTCCTAGGCAGTGGGGCCCTATTCTAGGAAGCTCTGCTGAGCTTTCCTCTGCAGCAGCCCACAGGAGAAAGGGTTGCTCAGGGTTGTTCTGTGGTGTTCTTGGGTATGAGCTGTGTGGTGCAGCAGCACTGAGCCAGCATTGGGGGCATCTCTTAAGAAATGATTTAGCTCCTTGTCCTGGGTGATGGTGAGATCTCGCCAGTACTCATGCACTCCAGTATACCCTGTGTGGTCCCAGAGGAAGGGATCTGGGGCAGTGGGTGCTCCATGAAGGGAGGCATGTAGGGAGCAGTGAGCTGCAAAGCAGTGCTGTGTGCTGCTGCAGAGAGCCCTGGGCTCTGTGTGCCAGGAAGTAATTGGAGTAATTAGCTACCAGAGACGTCTCACCAGTGAACCCCTCTAAGGGAGTGAGCTGGTAATTACTCCAGAAAGATTACCTCTGTCTCCAAAGTGCTGGAGGCTGGAGATAGCTGCTTTCAGCAGCCATGGTGGCAGCAGCAGCAGCAGCTGTGAAGATGGATGCAAGACCCCCAGAGTGCTCCCTTCCTCATCTGAGCCAAGGGAAGCAGCAGGAAGAGTGGGTTTTCTGACTATGGGTGCTAACATGGGCCCCATTTGGGTGGTGCTGAGGCTGGGGCACACCATGCCTGGCAGCAAGGTTAGGGCATCCATCAGCATGGCACAACAAGGTGAATGGCAGTCAGCTGCTACTGGGGGCAGATGGACATCAAGAGAGCCTGGGTAAGCCTCTGCGGTGGGGCCCAGTGTTCTGCAGGGCAGAGGAATGACTTCTCCTGCTTCCCATTCCAACTCTGAACTGAGAGTGTTGCATGCATCACAATGGGGCAGTTGCAGGATGAATCTCTTCTGGGTGCTGGCTCCAACTTTTTGCAAGATATTTTTTAGAAGCCCTGGTTAAGAGATCTACTCTTGATAGCTTTTTTGCCCTTAGCTGGATGCCTGGGTGGGGCATGGTGGGGAAAATAATATTCATCCCTCTGAGGGTTTTTACAAGTGCCTTTATGTTTCTCCCTCCCTATGCCTTGATGGCAGCAGGCCATGGTGGGTGACTGCCACTTGACACCACTTAAATTGCAGGTGCTTGTTAGTTACTGATGTAGTTTGTGACTGAGCAGAACTTAAATGGGGGTGGGAATTGTAGCACTTGATTTGTACCTATCATGCTGCTCTCATGTTGAGCTGGTGGTGGGAGATGAATTTGAGGCAGCCTCAGCTGCTCCACATCGTGCAGCCAGGTACCAGCCTGTAAATCGCTCCCTTTGCATTCATGTAGTGAGGTTTAGCTCAGGTGCCACCTAAACTCCCTCACAGATAGGTGCTTACAAGCACTGACCCCATAAAAGATGAAAATTAAAAGAGGACTGAAAAGCAGAGGCTGGGGGGCTGCAAAGCCCGTGGGGAGCAGCCCTCCACCTGTCTGCAATTTAGGGCTCTGCTCTGCCATTACTATACCCTATTCACATCCATGGGAGAGGGTTTGCAGGTGCAGAAGGTGGGCAGTGCAGCAGAGCCTGCCTGGATGTTGTGCTGTGGGAATAGTTGATTATGCCCAAGCAAAGCTTTGGGGCACTTAACTGTTATGTGTTAGCTCAAGTAAGGCTTTGCCTCCAGATTTTGCACAGGCAGCTGGTTTGTTGGTACAAAGAGCAAGTGTTGGTCTTAAAAGCATCTCAAGGTGGTGAAAGGGTTGCAGTTCACAAGATAGCTCCTGTCATTTGCTGGGATCATCAGAGTGGAGATATAGCAGCTGCAGGAACATAGAAAGGTCAGTACCACCATTCGAAACTGCTCATGAGTTGACAAGCATAGCAGCAGTTCATTATCAAGAATATCTCTTTGGAGAGGGAAAGAAAGAAGATGAGGACAAAAAGAGTAAAAGGGATCTTTTGGATCAAACCTCTGCATGGTTCCCTCCATAGGTCCAGACTATAAGCAACTAGTGCTGCCAAGCCTACTCATTTGTTGAGACAGAATCCCTTCCCTTCTGTGCCCTGGGGTGTTTGTGGGGAACCACTTGCTTCTGTCCCAGCAGGTTACACCAGCCACTGCCAGGTTCCTGTTCTACCCCCTCTCTGCCTCCTTCCCATTAAAATTCATCTCATGTGCTGTGGCTGAAAATGTCTCGTGGAGTCCAGCTGTGCCCCACCACTGCCTTGCCATTATCCTACATGAATATTTTTGCTGAATCAATTGCCCAACATCAGATCTGCCTTTTTCATGCTGGAGCAATGGCTCAGGCTTTTCCCTGGTTGCTGTCAGATGAGGAGCTCCCTGCCTGTTGCAGCAGTTCCTGCTGGCAATCCTTCATCGCATCTCCCTACATTTCATCCCATCTCCACTCCTCCTGCCTTCAAGGCAGCCCAGTTTCTTTACTCTTCTGTATTTCAGAAACTTTCCTAATTTGTCTCATTAGCAAATGGCACTAAGGCACCCTTCCTTTCTATGCTGACTTGTTACTGAAAATATGAAAGAGCACTCCTCATGTGGATCCTCAAGGATTTTGCCCTCCAGCCCAACTGATCTTCTAAAATACCAATAACTCATTAATACCTGTCCTAGCTTTCTTGAACCAACCTGACAACTGTTGTTGTGGCTCCATCCCAGCAGTTTGGCCAAGGTCCAGATGCAGCATTCCCAGCCTTTCCTCTTCTAGAAAACAAGTGAGCTGATTTGTAATACTAATTTAGCACAGTCAACATCTGGAAAATACTGGAGTTTTGGAGAAAGTACTCAGATATGAAAGCACTTCAGGAAGGAATACGTCCATCTTTCTAGCCTAATACTGTCAAGAGTTGGCTGCCTGTGCCTAGACTTTGATATACTACTTTGAGGATGGCGTTTTGGCAAATACTGCATTTATTTCCTTTCATTTCTCATGTTCGTTTGCTGCCTCTCCCCATCCCTTGTCTATGATTCCAGTAAACACAGCACTGGGAAAGGTAGGAGAGCTGCAGTGGGATAGACACCTCCAGCTGAACTCAGGTGCTTGAGAGTAAAGTTGTATCTTCCTGGCACTTCTGTAACTGCATTAGTCTGGGCAAGGAGCCTGCCTGTGTGCTGGGAAGAACTCCTTGCTCATGGGGCTGTCCCATAGCTTTCCATGCCAGTAGAAGGCAGCACTCCAACTTGCATGAGACTGGGATTGATCCTTCCTCACATTTTGATTAAGCAACAAGATTGATTTAAAACTGAAGCAAGCAAACACACTGATGATTAAAAACCAGTTAAACACCATGTTTCCAAAAGTAAAGAGGGAGCTGTTGTGGACTGGGGGGATTTCTGCTGGGAAGCCTCCTAAAGGCTTCAGAGGATTGGAACAAGCTAAGTGAAGCCCTGCAGCCAGAAAAGCTCCTGAGCAGAAATGGGGGGCAGGAGTGCCATGGGGTGAGGAGAGGAGAAAGGCTTTTGCACCACTGCCCTCATTCTGTCCCACCCTCTGGCCGTATCTGGCCTAGGACCTCACAAGTTGGGTGATTCTGGCACTTGTTAGTCTCGAGTCTCCACAGCTACCAAAGTATCACTAGTGAGGATATTTAAATTGCATCTTTAAGATGCACTTGTGGTTCACCTGCAAAGCCCTTCCTTGTTCTGAGATCCAGCCTGGGTATCAACTACAGCAAAACTGAGGTCAGCTCAGAGGAGCAGAACACCTGCAGATGTGGTTCCCAAACATCCCTGTGCCTGGACACTGCTGGGACAAGGAGGGGAACAATGGGGAGGAGGCTGTGCTGGGGTACAGCTCCTTGGCACCACAAGGGACAAATGAGCAGTGGAGGATGATGCCAACCCCCTCCAGTGTGTCATTCTCACACTAACCAACCCCTTCAGTGGCATCACTGCAAGCTCCATGGCTCACCAGTGACCATGGGGACAACATCTGCCTTGTCACCACCTATTGCTCTGTCCCCTCTTGACACCATTTGTCCTCTTGGCCCATAGGGACAGCTTGACCCCAGCAGTGTATTCCTGCATGTCTGGCTACTGGAGGCTGTGGAAGAGTGAGCTGGTGACTGCATCTGCAGGGAGAGGAAAGATAATGAGCCTCCTGATTTCCTAGCAGCTGATGCCTGAATGATGGCTCTTAATTGGCTTCTCTCTGCAAAAATTCTCTCCCAGCAGCCCCAGGAGAGATAGAATTGCCACAGGCTGTGCCTCCCCACACTCTCTCCACTGCAGGCTGTTTTGGGGCAGCAAAGAGGAAAGGATAAGCTAGGTGAAGAGATGCACTGCTAAATGCTTTTATAAATTTTTTTGACAGAAATAGAAAATTTGCTCTTAGATAATTAGCTATTTCCTTACTGGATTACTGTGAAGGGAAAACACTGACTGTGCTATTAAGTGAGCCAAAGGACTTGCACTGCTTTAATTTCCTTGTGTCTCTTTTCTCACCATCCCCCAGAGGACAGATGGGGAGAGAATCAAGACATTTCTGCCCCACCAGCATGGCTGCAATTCTGCCCCACTGATGGGCACTGCTCAGAGAGCAGGTGGTGACTTTGCCTCTGCAAAGGGCTTTGTCCTCCTAGGCAGTGAAGGTGCTGGGAGTGCAGCAGGAAGGACACCCACATCATGCCCTGGTGGTTTCCACATCACCTGCCTCGGGGCTGACCCCGAGGAGGAGCAGCTTGCCTGAGGGTGTGTGGGAAGACCAGTGTTCCAGTGAATCCCTTCAGCTGGGTCCCACAGGAGTCTTATGTCCCCCACAAACTGCACCAGCTTCTTTCCTTGTGGGGAGTGAGATCCAGCGTGGCTTCATCCCAGCATCTCTCATCACCACTCCCCAGCCACCATTTGTAGCCAGCAGCCCTGTTTTGGCAGGCTGCAGCACTTGCCGAGGGGCGAGTGTTGCGAGCAGAGCTGAGGGACGCAGGCAGTGTCTCAGATGCATTGGTTGCTCAGATCTGTGCTGAGGCGCTGGTGCTTTTTTCCTCAGCAGCTTTCTTCCTGGCTTCATCCCAGAACGAGGCAGGACTCAAAGACCACCCCCACCCTTGGCACAGGCTACATCTGTCCTGTCCTTAGCTGCTTCTGAAGGAAAAGGCCCACCAGAAAGTACTCACCTTGACACTGTGCCTGTAACAAAAGGAGCCCAAGCTGGAAGATGACATGTTTCCCACTGCTGGGAAAAGAAACCAAATCCTAGTGCACCTCAGAGAGTGTTGCTCCGAGTTCCTGGCGGAGTGAAGAGTACCTCCAAGGTAGGAGAGGGATGGAGGGGATGTTCAACCAGCCCAGGGACTGGGGCTGACTTGGTCCCCAAGGTCTTGCTCTCACAGCAAGGAGAGCATCTGGGACACCTGGTGATGGCACTTGTTGCAATCCAAAAGCCACCCAGTGTGTGAGGTAGAGGAGTGTCTGGGCACAGATTAGGCAGGGGGGTAGGGAATGGGCTTTCTGGTGTCTGTTTCATGGTGTCATTGGCTTAGGATGAGGGCTGGGAGCACTGGTGGGGCAGCTGGGCCAGGGCATGGGCATTCAGGCAGCAGTGAGCAGAAGAGTGATGGGACAGGATTGCTGGGGCCAAAGGGTTGTCAGACTGGCTGTGCCTGTGCTGGGGATGCCATACACCACCTGCAGCCAGCTGGTGGGGAACTCGGTTTCAAATGGATATCCTAACTATGGAGAACAAATTACTGATGAATGGAGAAGGGGCAGCTGTTCTGATATGTCATGGAACTCTTCAGCACCTCTTGTGATTATTTTAGAAAGCTCTGGGATGCAGGGAATGACAGCAGGTTGTGGTGTATGCCCTTGTAGGACTTCACTCTTTAACCAACCTTCCTTCACCCACATCTCAGAGAACACCAAATTCTCCCTCACCAGCCACCAGGAATCTTGCTCCCTCACTACCCCTCTGCACAGGTGCAGATCACCTCTGCACTCCCTGCCCTTTGCATCACCGCCCACAGCCATGACCTGCTGGGCTCCCTGCATTCCCTTCTTTCTGGATAGATATTTTGCTGGGACAGAACTTGAGGCTATTCCTCTGCCCCAAATTTCTGAGTATCCCCTATGGAAACATGACCATTACAGAGCTCTGATGTAGGGCTGGTGGTCCTGGTTGGGAGAGGGAACCCTTCTCTGGGAGGACAGGAGGGAAGGAGTGAAGAGTCACCTCTTCCACACCCACTGGTATGGTTTAGTTAAATAACTTCTTTGTAAGCTCAGTTGAATTTCTGGAGCTTGTGTCTTCCCTGACGGCTGTGCCTTATTGCCCTTTTGCTTCCTTCCCTTCTGCTCAGGCGGCTGCAGCAGGCACTGTGAGTCTATAATAAGTTATTCAGCAGTGATCACCACGCTGGTCCTTGGATTTCAATTTCCACATGTTTCCCTTCAGGCTGTTTCCAACTAATTTCTTCATTTGCATAATGCCCCTCTTAGGGATGCTCTGGCACAGCCCCTTCTCCCCCGCTTTGACAAGATCAGCAGAGATTCAGACTGTTAGCGGAAAACACTTTAATTCTGTTGACCCTTTAGCCTGGTCCTTCCCCATGCATCTCCAATTAAAAAAAGACAAAGAAGCAGTTTGGGGTGCAGGGGGACAGGGTGCCCACGGGGAGTGGGCTGAGGGCTGCTGCCTCCCTCTCATCCCCCAGGGGTCCCTGGAAAGAACCAGCTGGAAGAATTACAAATTCAGAGGAAAATGCACTTTCTTATTGTAGATTCTGGTCTAGCACCCCCAACAGATTTGTCTGGACCTGAATCAGCAGGGATACTCCCACCCCTGTCCCCCAGCTGGGGATGCTTGAAAGAGAGAGGAGGGCTTTAGCTGGGATGGCACTGAGCTGGGGGGGTAGGGTGGTGAGGCTCGTTGCCCCTGCTGCAAGGGCACCCATGGGTACAGACATCCCCACTCCTGAAATAGTGCTGTTGTCCTGCTTGGTTATTGGGAGGGATGGACATTGGGGAAGGCTGAGCACATGCAGGAGAGGGGAATGAAAACTGCCACTCTGCTGCTGGGTAAGTGCCCCTTGCCACTCCTCTCTAAGCCACTTCACCTCTTTTGGACAGCCCAGCCCTTTCCTGCAAATTCTGTCTCTCTGTCCACCATCAGAAACAAGATCTGTTTATTCCCTCCTGATGTTTGTATTCTTATGCCCCTCGTCAAGCACATTTTATGTTTCTACTACACACAGAGCAGCCTGCACAAACATGATACTCCAGTCTCTCTTTCTCCTAATTCTGGTCCATCCTCACAGGACAGAAAGCCTACAGCACTATCCCACTCTCAGTGCTAGTTGCTCACTGTGATCTACATTGAAATAATCTCCTTCCAAGTTGCCCAGACACCAGCTAGATTATAACTTCCTTTGGGAACTGTGTAAGCATCTCCTGGTTTAAGCAAGTGCGGCACTCCAGCAAAGTTCATCTCTTTGCTAGCCAGCTCTACATTCTTATAAACAGTCTTTTCTCCTGCTTTTTTATTAGCTCTTCCATGTTATAAAATGTAATGGGAACTTTCAGACCAGCTTCTGTACAGGTCTCTGATGTGCTTCTCTCTTTTATGGCTCAAGTACAACAACAATCGCAGACATTAACATGCTTCTTTAGGATGAAATGTACATTTGAATGGCACCCAGCTAGAGGAACATGCTGAGCCTCTTGCAAAGCTGGCTGCTGGGAAGGTGGTGAGAGGCACCCAGAGACTGTCTGCAGTCCCCTACACATGGGAGAAGAGGCGACAGGAGAGTCATGGCCAGGGAGAGGAGGGAGGGTCAAGGTGCATACTGGGGAGTGGAGGGTGAGGCATGGCTGCTTAACATCGGCCCTTTGGGGCAATCACTGCCTTCATGTCCAGCTCTGAAGCACTTGGCATATTGCTGGCAACATATGAATTAGCAAAAGTAAGATGTATGTGGGGATGCTTGGGATATCCTTGACAGGAGAGGCTTTTGGATGGAGATACCCCTTTCCTAGGTATGGGAAGGAGTGTGTTGGGGTCACCCCATGTGTCTCAGGCTCCCTCCACATCTTCCCTCACTGGATCTCATCCCCTTGCAAACAGCACTGCCACCCCAGGCTCTGTGTCGTGCTAGCCTTTTCTTTCCATCCCTCTGTGTTCAAGGCCCTGACCTACTGCCACTAGTGGCAAGAACCCACCCCTCCCAGGTCACTACTTAGGTAGAGATTTCCATTACAAGTCTTTTCAGGGCCCAGCACTCTGGGATGGCAACTTTACAGGGGCTCAGACTTGCAGTCATGATGACAGTCATTATTAACACAGAGAAAACTTTGCTGTCTTTACCAGCTTGCACCAACAATGGGAGAGATATTGTGCAATCACCAGCCTGCCTTCCTCCTTGTTTCTGGTCTGGGATGGGCCAGTAACTGGGATGTTCTCCTGCGGATCAGGGATCTGTTTGCAGAGTGATGCGAAGACCATGCCCTTTGGTCTTGTCCATGCTCTGTCCTCCTACTTCACCACAGCTGAGGGGCCAGGTGCCACCCCATGACACTGAAGTGAGAATGTCCCCATCACAGGAGTCTGAAGGTCCCACCAGGACTCTGGCCTCCCAGAGGAAACAGCAGTTATTCCCTGGCAACATATGCCATCTCCTCCCTGTGTGCCCCCTCTACAGGCTGAGCCTGGGCATCAATGATGGATCTTCCAGCTACAGGGCTGGGAAGGGTAGCTGTGGCCCCAGATCAGGGGTGGTAGCACCAGCCCAGCAGCAGTATGCAGTTTCTTTCACATCTTCCACCAGGCAAATGTGCTCCTCGCAGTTCCAGCAGCCATGTTGGTGCTCAATTCCCTATTGTTGGATGGTGGCACCCCACAGCCTCGTGGAGAACAGGGGGCTACTGTTTGTCTGAAAGGGGAAAGGACCTGTGTAGGGCATCCATGCCAGGGTCCTGCTGTGCAAGCAGCCCTTGCAGGCACTGGTGCTCTGTGCTCCACAGGAACGCTCAATCCCAGGAGGGCCAGTGGCCAGGGACAGCAGTGACATGCAGCCAACAGCTATACATGGCCCCCTTTCGAGAGATAAGCGATCAGTGCTACCACCACCCCGATGTACACTCCTGTGCCAATGGTTATGGAGAGCGCAGCAAGGAAGAGAGCTCGGCGGGAAGCTGAACTGGCCAGATGGAAATCTCCTTTGGAGACAGCCTTGCTGGTCTGGAAGGAGAAGAAACAGTTGTTGCTCACAGCTGTACCAACCTGGCCTTTTAACCAGCGTGCATTAGTTTCACTACTGAATCAGTCCCCCCTTCCCTGGTCACTGCATCCCATGGAGGCTGGGAACAGACAGCAAGGTGTCCGTCAGTCCAGGAGGGTTCAGAGCAGCAGTACCACCTACACACATTTCCCTGTGGATTTTGCCTCCAGGGTTTGCCTCCAGGCTGTTTGTCTGAAAGCACCCATCTGGGCACTCAGCCAGAGCTGTGAATGGGCAGCTAGACCCTCGTAAGACCAGGCAAACGGTTGGTGCATGGGTTGATGACTGTGTGGTACCAACTAGATACCAGTATACCCCATACAGATATATAATGGGTACTGTCCAATCCCAGGGAGCTGACTCCAGACAGCATGGTCCATTGGTCTGGGTGTACTGCCACCTGATTTTTCCTGCACAGGGTTTTCACTTGAAGCCTATTTGCTATAGAAGGGCTGATGGAGCCACCTGATGTGAGTGTTGACTCTCTGGGATGGCAACTTCCAGCTTCTCTGAGTGCTCAGGGTACATTCCAAGCTGCTCTTTGTATTACCTACTACTTGTGTTCAAGTTGCCATGTGGAGATCAGGGCACTCACTGTCCTTAAAGAAATGGTCCATACCTCAGTGAGTTAACAAAAGGGGTAGTTATAGCCAATGGAGCTAGATGTAGTTGCCCCACATACATCATCACGTGGAGAATGCACCGTGCTATCTTGCACCCTGTGGGGAAATGTGAAATCAAGTGCTCCTTGGGTCTGAATCAATAAATGTTTCCTCTGCCGCTCACCACCTCTGTGCCAGGCATTCATGTTATATACTTTTCCATTTCTGTTCCTATCCTTTGGAATTAACTTCCCCCCATCTATTCTTCGTACAGCAGAATCTATGCAAATGTGGAGTATATCCCTTGGCTCTGCATGAATTATTCTGGGTCAACAGTAATGCAAGTGAGTCCAGGCTCCAAGCTAAGCCCTCAAGAAGGCAGCAGATCCTCTGAGCTGGTGTGACCTAAGGGCTACCACCCTCTCCAGCCTCTGCTAGCCTGGCATTGGCACCCACAGCTTAACCAATGCACATCAGAAACAAGTGCAAGAGAGGAGCTGTATTGTGATGTGGAGACCAGGCTCCACTTTGTGTCCAGTCTCCAGAGCAGCCTGGCTCCCATGGTGTGAGCTGCCTTAGATGGGCATGGTGTAGAACCTCTGCACTGCTGGAGGATGGGAGGACAGGTGGGAAAATGCCTTTTCCTTAGCCCGGCGGGAGGGTGAGAAACTGGCCAAGAGAAGCACCAGTTCTCTAAATAACACACAAAAGACCCAAAGGAAAAGCCTGACCTCCAGTAACGCACGCAAAAGCTGGAGAACTTGCAACCCCAAAACAATTGTGGAGACATCCAGGAGCATCCTGTCCCTCAACCCTCAAAGTTACGGCCATGGAACGGAGGATGCTGGTCATCTCCAGGTCCACTGTGGTTTGCATGGCCCTTGCTCCAGTGCCCAGGGCACGCAGGCAAGCAGAGGGATCTCTTACCCCTTGGGAGAAGTAGAAGGCAGCAATCCCCAGGGGCCAGAAGCAGCACAGCATGGAGAAAAGGGCCAAGCCCAGGTGGTCCCGGGGGGGAAGCATCAGGAAATGATCCTCACTTTCACTGTCGCTGGAGGAGTCGCTCTGCAAAACCAGATGGATTCAGTACACGCCCACCTTCCCACACCGCCCCGGAGGCTGCGCCTCAGCCCCTCGCCTCCCAGCTCCTGCTCTCTCCTAGTCACATATTCTTTTATGTTTCCCACCAGCAAAATCACGGAGTGAATTTCAAAAATATTTTAGACTCTTCAGCGTAGTTTGATGAGGAACAATGTAGCTCAGCAAATTCAAGAGCAGAATGGATTCTCGGGTCCCTGCCAGAGCAAATGCTGAGCTCACTTGCTAGAGGTCTGGGATTTCCCTGTGTTAGAGAGAGTCTTAAATATCTTCAGCTTTGGCAGAACTGGCTGTTTGTCAGCTTAAACAAACTTAAACAAAGTGCCTTATCCCCATTAGGGACTGGGAGATCAATATCCTGCTAAAATAATTTAGGAAGTGAGGGAAAGCTGTTGAATTGGAGCCTCTATCACAGAGGCAACATGCCCTGTCCTCTTAGTGAGTGCATTGCTAAGTGGCTGCAGTCAGCCCTCCTGCCTTTGGGCACTGCTCAGCCAGCCTCAGACCACCCTGGAAGTGATGGGTCTCGATGGGGAAGGCACACAGAGGTGTGGACACCCCTGCTACCATCTGAAAAGGTCACACCACCAGCACCGAAAGCAGCAGAGCTGCGCTTGTTCATCAGACATCAGCTCCAGTGGGCTCCAGAGATCCCCTCCCACCTCTCAAAGTCTTGGATGATATTCCCAGCCTTGTCACCACTGCTCAAGCCATGCTGGGGCATAGCACAGCAACGAGGCTGCTTTGTCAGCTCTCATTCTTCCTTTGCAGGATTCATCCTGTCTTTATATAAAAGCCTTCTCTCAGCTGCTGGCATCAGGCATGTGAATTTTGCTGTTATGCAAGAATTGCTGTTTCTCCTCAGCTCAAGTGCCACAGCAGCAACAGGCTTGACAAAGGGACCCCATATCCCAAGGGTCCTGCAGAGACACACCTCCCCTTTGGTCCCAGCAGCATGCAGCCAGGCTGCTTTTAGGGAAGCTGACCTCCTTCTGAGGTCAGCAGTGAGGAAAAAGGAGCAGAAATGATAAAGAAGAAGAAATACTGGGTGCAAAGGGAGAGGCTGGTGAGGCAGGAGTTGGTAGGGTCTAGGTGGGGAGCTCTGAGGAAAGAAGGGAGAGTAACTTACCAAGAATTTGAGCCAATGTCCAGAATTACCAGAGGAGTTTAGTGCCATCCCACCTGGCAAAGCTCACCTCGTACTCCTGGAGCTCCTCTTCCTCCACCTCATAGGACACAGTTTGGATGTGACTCTCTACCAGGCAGGACCCTTGTGCCTCATGCCCATCAGGAGCTTCAGATGGAGCCTCTTTGCTTTCCGTAAAAGTGGTCTCGCAGCTTTCCGTCTTGCTGTCCTTGGCCTTGAGTGTCGTCTCATCCTTCACAAGGATGAAACTGGGGCCATACAAGGCTTCAACAGCCAGCTGCAGGGAACTGGCATCCAGCAGCTGGTGAGTCCTGGCACCGCCAGTGTTTTGGAAGATGTAGGAATACAGTTTCCCCTGGCAGCGATGACTGGGGTAGTCCTGGCTGTGATGCTGGTGGTAAGAATAGCTGCTGCGAAGGTGTCCGTTGGCCTTGGCCAAGAGCGGGTTTTGGAGCTCGCGCACGCTCTCCATGCTGCTGGCGGTGGTGGTGGAGGAGAGATCCTGCAGGAGCAGAGAGAGTGGGAGGGAGGAGGCTGTTGTTTCAGCAAGGCAAGGGAGCAGAAAAGCCTCTCGCCCATGCAGAGTCAATGTCAAGGCAAAGCTCGTAGGAACAGAAAGATTTGGCAATACTGGAGAAAACGAGCCCTCCCCACCTCTGCACAGCTTGAATGCTATCTCAGCAAACGGAGCATCTCTTCATCTCTCCCCAGCTGGTAGTAAGATAAGGATGCAGTCCTGCAACACGATGATCTGATTCAGGCTGGATTAGGATGAGGATTTGCTGTATCTATAATGTATCTTCAGTTAGCCACGTGCAGACTGATAGGAAAGGACCTACTGCATCTTTTTTGCTGGTTCATAATGTGTGCTGCAACAGAGCCTAACACACAGCACAGAAGTAGATAAGATGCTGACAAACACTCGAGGAGCCTCCCTGACTTCCCAGAGCAGAGGATCACGCAGTGAGTTACAGCCCTCTGGACATACACATACACCTAATTGGCTTTCAGGTACATGGGAGGTTCTCTAGGGTTCTTCCAAGGCTGAGCTGGGGCTGGGGCAAGAGCAGTGAGCCACTAAGGGAAGCCAGGGGGCTGCAGTGAGGACATGGAGGTGGTGTTTAGGCTGGGGTGAGAGTGTTGGATGCTCAGCCAGCTGTTTGGAGGAGAGATGTGGAGACTAAAGGGGCGACCCCATAGAGTTTGGTCCACTTTGAAATGATGACATTTTAAGTAAATGACCCATCACATCAAAGCCCTGTTTAAACCAGCTCCACCCCTGGGTACAGTGGCAGCTGTACAGCCCTGGCTCTGGGCCACCAGCTTCAGAAAACACTGAGTCCAAGTGGGATCCTCAGCTACAAATGTCAACATGGGTTTCTTCCTCAAGGAAATTCACCCCTCTCTCCCTTCCTCCATTTCAGAGTGCTGAAACCTTGTGCTGGGTTAGTTTTTTTCATGGAAATTTCTGAGATGAAATATTTCCACCCCTTTTCTTCAGAGGAGCATTTGCTATTTCAGATTCCCAACCCACCCTGGCACAAAGAAAACGTGCAGTGAAATATCAGTATTCCCCAGGAGAGAGAAACAATTACTTTGTGCTCTTCAGTACCTGAGCCCCATGTTTTAGTGTCTCTCTAGCACATTACAGACCATGCCACCTTATTGCCTCGCCAACCCCAAATGTTCCTGTCCTCCTCACAGGCCTTGGTCACTGACTCCTCTGCAGGATGCTGTGTAGGAGGGGCACACTTCCTCCTGCTATAGGATTCCCAGAGGTGCACTAGGCTTTCTGATAAATAACACATCACCTTGGTTTTAAATCTGTTCTCAAGAAGAAAATATAAATAAAGAAGCTGGAGATGAAGACTCCAGAGAGTGGAAAGCCCAAGTGGTCCTGTTCCATTGGCCAAACTGCCACACGATGCAGGTTTGGGTGTCATGCATGGTGTTAAATGGACCTATCTGTGAACTTTGTTCTGACAGTTTGTCACATTTTGGAAAGCTAACAGGAAAATGGAGCTGTTCAAAAGGCCCCTCATGCTGCTGAAACTCTGTATTTTGGTGAACACCCTCCACTTCTCCCCCCGAAAACCATTCTCTGCCTTCTGCAGTCTTCCACCACACTAATAAAGCCTGTAATGACTAATGCAGCAGAGAGCCGTTATGTATTTTCAAAATATTTAAGGGAGATGCATATTTGTAGCAATGATGGTTTTATTTCCCACAGAGACTCAGAGGAGCTCAAAGCTTCATTGTGGTTTTCAGACAGAGAAACCATGACCCTCTGCTTACCTTAACATGCAAGATTTATGATAAAATATCTTTTTTTTTCAACAAAACAGTAAGGAGGTACCAATCACTGAGTATCATTTGAGAATAGCAGCCCAAGCAAGAGCAGAAGCCTAGTGCTACTCAGAGAAAGTTGACGATTTTGGTATGGCATCCATACCTCATCTCAAGAAATGCTTCTGGCAGCAAGGTAGGGTAGGGAGGAATGGGATCTTGCTGGGAGCTGCTGAAGGGAGCCAGGTCCCAACGTGCTGAGAAACAGCAGCAGATGGCCTGCAGGCAGGCTGCTGGCCACAGGGCAGCAGGTGTTGCCTCTGTGGAAGTTGCTGCACTTCTCACTTTGGGTCTTCATCAGCTGGTTACAGAACAGGGAGAGCTGGGTGGCAAAGCCATACATTCCCAGTAGCAAGTGCTGGAAAAGAGATCGCAGTGGGAGAAAGAAGAGAAAGGAGCCAGGAGGCATTGGAAACCTAAAAGGCAGCTTGGGAGGTGGCAGGGGACCAGTGTGGGAAGAGTGCATCTATGCAGCTGGACATGGACTCTGTTGACTTTGGGCATCCCAAATGATGCTGAAGTGACCAGCTCGTGGGAGGCAGCTCACTGACTTAGGCTGAGGTGGAAGAAGCAGGCATGGCTTGCAGGTAGTAAACACCTTGTTGAACACACCTTGGATAAGTAACAGTGTGGGTAGCAAAAGAAATCACAGGAAAATACTGCTGAAGCATAGCAAAGTCTCTGTGAATATAGGCTGGGCAGGGCTGAAGGCTTTGTCCCAAGAGAGCATGGAGAGCCCAAACCTCTCCGGTCTCTCAAACTGCCCTGAAGCTGTCCCTAGAACAGGGCCAGGATGTCAGAGCTGTTGCACAAAGAGAGACAGGGTAGGACTATAGCTAGAAGGATTTAGTCCATGCTAGTCTTGTACCCTCTGGGCTTAGAAAATATTTGCCTGTATGACACTCTCTTTTCCTTGCTGCCTTCCACACTTGGGAGCTGGGACTGATACTTCCCTTGGGATCAGGATGGGGCAATAACAGAACTGCAGGGATGAGGGGAAAAGTGCAGAAGGAGATCTCACTGTGCTTCTGATAAACAGGCAAAGGGACCACCAAGAGAAGCCCTAGTGCCCAGTCCCAGCATTTGTCAGCAGAGGAGAAGGGACTCTAAGGGCCAGTGTCACAACATGCCTATGGCAGTGCTCAGGCCTGCTGGAAAGCAGCCAGGCTGAAACCTTTCTCTCCAACAGCTAGTGTGAAGAGTCCCAGTGCCAGAGGGATTAGAGATGCTTCCCGCTCCTTAGTCACCAAGATCAGCACGTTGCATAGAGACCATGCACCGAATGGTCTGGGTATGCAGGTGGAGATGAGAGCCATCAAACCTCTAGAGATTACATTAGAAAGGGAATAGCCGGGAGGGCAAGGACCAGCCCAGCATCCACATGTGCAGGGAAGGAGAGAGTGCAGCTGTCCCTGCAGTTGCCCACAAACCCTATTTGGTTTATGTGGATTCTACAGTGAATTTACCTACACAGGTTCTTAATAAAGTAAGCCTAGTAAATAAAGTAAGCCTGGTAATAAAGAAAGCTGTTAATAACCAAGCTTGGGGAAAGAGGAATGAAGTCAGCAGATGAAAGCAAGGAAGCCATAAAAGACAAAATTGGTAAAGAGCGGCCATTCTCAATCCTCATTACCAGCAATACTGGATAGCATGCACATCCTTCAGCCCCACGGAGCTAGTCTGGGCAGTACTGGCAGCAGGTACAGTGGTGAAATGCTACTCGGTGCACAAGGAGGATACACACACACAAGTGTGACCCCAGGGGGAGGGCACACCTGGGAGGAGGCAGACTTCAGTGCCCTGGTTGAATTGAACCATTGCTGCAGTCCTACTGCCGACTGACAGCTGCTGGCTCCCAGCTGAACTGCCTCCCGCTCCGCACGGCTGCTCCCGCAACCAGCTGGCTGGGCAGGGCCCCCCGTGCTCCCCAGCTCAGTTGCAGCAGTCCCCAGCAGAGTGGGAAATGCACAGCTGCGTTGTGTATTCTGTTTCTCAAGGCAAAGTACTGGGTAAAAGAAGCCAAAATAAGGCATGAAAATAAAGAGGTAGCCAATTGAGCTTTGTGTTTGACAGATCTCACCCCCACACCACATCCCCTGAGGCAGTTCTCAGAGGGACCCTTGGCACAGATGCCAGCTATGATAAGCCAGTTAATGATAAATTAATTAGCTGTTCCAGGAATCAATCACCATTTAATTGCCCTGTCAAGCAAACACTCTGCCTTGCTTTCCAGGCTCTTTAGCAGGTTGTGGCTGTGATGCATGTCCCCAGACTCCCGAGTGAGAAGGTTAGCTCACCCTGGCCAAAAGCCTTCCCTTTCAGGACAGCACTCTGGGAGGTCGGTGCCCTCAGGGAGTGGTGCCCTGCTGCACTGCCATGCCCTGGCTGGTCTCAGGGCAGGGGCCAGTGTGAGTGGCTGTTCCTGATCCAGCTGATATGAGAAAGCATCACGGTCAGGTACATCTGCCATAGTGCCAGGTCAGAGGTAAGCCCACTCAGATGAAGCAGAAAAGCATAGGAGATGTGTCTAGAACCCTTCTCAGAGCCTAGAACTTCTTAGAAGCTGTAAGGAGGTGCTCTGGGGCTTCTAAGCAGAGGCCCAAGTCCTGCCAGGACACAATACCTCTGCCTCTGGTCATCCACACTTGTGATTCTGCCTAAGAGAAAACCAGCTCACAAAGGTGGCTGAGAGGCAAAGGCAGAGCATCACAGGGAGGGCAGTTGTCATTTTGGAGAGGGAATACAAGGATGAAGGAAGGGCTGTGAAGGCTCATGGACAGTGTGTCTAACAGGGGCAAACCAAGCCCTCTCTCAACCCTAGGAGTCCATGCAGCAGCATGGATAGCTGCTGTGCCCCAGACTGGAGCCCCACAGGGTGAACCTGTTCAACCTGCTTAATGAGAGAAGGAAATTGTTCCATTAGCCCTTCCATTAGACATAACTGCAGAAAGCAGTTTTACTCTGGCCAATGCTCAAGCTTGTCTCCACAATGCTGCTCCTGCCTTGGGCACAGCACCCGTGTGCAGTATGAGGAGTTGTTCATCCCCAGGCTGTAACAAAGCCTTCACCAGGCCTGGGAGAGGCTGCTGTGGCAGGAGCATCAGGTGATGCCTGGGGGGTGGAAAGGGCAGAGAGGTGGTGTGGGGAGGCAACTCTCAGTGTGGGGCAGGAGGGGAGGGCAGTGGGGCATGACAGCTCCAACAGGCTGGTAGAGGTGGTATACAGATAAGCAAAGGAGCACAGTAGGGACAGCAGTGGGAAGGGAAATGGTGGCAAGAAGCATGGGGCATCTGAGGCAGAGCTCGACCACAGTCACCAAAATGGAGAAGAAAAGAGCTGTGAAGATGCTGGAGGAGAAAG
>NW_008682187.1:24538-24981 GCF_000695815.1 Acanthisitta chloris
GACATGGATTAGAGGGAGGATAGCAGAGGCTTTTTTTGATGTAGAGCATCTGATTCACAACTTTGATGCAGCCAGTTTGATAGAGCTGGAAAGGAGTGAATAAAGCGCTTGTTCGTATCTCCTGACAGGTGGAAAGCCGGTGCCTTGGCAATGGGCTCCTGGCTCCAGCAGAGACTAAATTGCTCTGTGAATTGGGATGCGATGGGCTGCTTTTCAAGGTTCACAAGTCAAATTGGGCAATTTCCAGGTGGAAATCGAGTCTTTATTGTCCCTGATAAAAATGTTTCTCTGCAGCAGTGTTCTGACCCAGCTGTGCTCAGAGCTAAGGCGTTGCTCCTAATGGTAAGAAACAGCAAATCCATCCCTGGGGCTAGCCGGGAAGAGCCGAGCTGCTTATGGAGGAACCGTGCCAGGGGCTCTGCAGGGCTGGGGGCTCCCCCACC
>NW_008682188.1:0-3565 GCF_000695815.1 Acanthisitta chloris
TCGGCAGGTCTGCGAGGGGCCGGGGGCGGCGGGTTCCGTCTGCAGACGAAGCCCCCATCCTCCCCATCGCTCCAGCCGGGCAAAACTCCTCCGAGTTTTTCTTCTTGGCTGTGGAAAGGTTGAGCAGGACTCCTGCCTCCGTGTTGTCGGCTTCCCCTAGCAACTCGGCTATTTTTTTTCATTTACTTGTTATTGGCGTTGTTGTTGAAAGAGTGATATTGTCGGTCCTGCTGCTTCAATGGGTTTTCCAGCGCTCTGCTCTTTCCGCCTGGTACTTTTCTATGCCGCAGGTTCCGTCCGAAAGGCCAAAGAACGGTGCCGGTACCTGGGACTCCCGTTTATTTCAAGGCAATTTCCTTAAGCCTGAAAAATGGTCCGTTCTGTTCCCTGAACTTTTCATACTCTGATTATGGCGAGTACCATAGATAGGATTTGCATGAAGCGAAGGAGGGCGTCTATATTATATGTATCGGAGCAGAAAGGCGTATTGGGGATAACTCTAAAAGAAATTGTCGTCACCCAGGCTGTCTCGAGGTTTCTTTTCCCTTTTTCTCTAGAATGTAATAAAGTGAAACATCTCTCTCTCTTTTTTTCCTATCTGATTTTTTTTTAATCTCCAATGTCATTGAAACATTTTCGTTCCTGGTATCTCCAAAATTCTCGGCGGCGGTACTTATAGGTTCCACTTCGTTTTCTAAATGTCCCTCTCTTCTCTCCCCCCTACACATAAAAATGTGAATATTTATAACTGGGTGCATGCAAGGTATAACTTCTTAGGGGTTTTAATACACATATATAGTGAAGTTGGTAGGTACGCTGTTGAACAAGGGTCAGTATCTGAAAACAGATCAGTTTTGTGTTGTAAACATTTCCTATGAAGTCACTTTAAAGAGCATGCATTTCCTACTTTTTTTTTTAACCTTGATTTTGGAAATGCGGTAAAAGTTGAGACAGAAGTAATGAGTGATTTACAAGTGACTTCTTCAAAAGAATTCCCAACAGAGATTGCACAAAAAATATCATTTCAGCAACAATAACAAAAGACAGCGGAATAAAGGGAGTGCAGAAAGCCCACTCTGTAATACATTATAAAAATTACATCGGGCTACTCTTTGTGTATAAGCGGTGTCTCTGAAACTAAAATGCATGATCCTTTATAAATCTTTGACAAAGTTAGATTAGTTTCTTCGCTGACATTTTTGAAGAGGTCCATTTCTAAGGCTGACATAAATTACCACAGAGTAATACTAAGAATGTATTTCTGGACTAGGGGAGAAAAAGCGAGATTGTAGTAGAAGCAATAAAAAAAAGAATACAGCTTGAAATGTTAGCTATTTTGGAACAGTTCCCTTTCCTACTCGCAAAGTATCCTGGTATTTTATTAGTGATTTACGATTACGGTGATATTTTGAAATAAATTCTAAATTTCTGAGTGTTTGTAAATCAAGAGCTAAAATATTAGGTTAATATCAGGACAATTTGCGGTAATAATGAGGCCTAATGAGGTTGCTAGAAAGATAAAATGTTATTTACCAAAACACCTGATGGGATAATTTGACTTGCTGTGTTTTACTACTGATGATAAAAAGAATATTGATTGCAAATAAATCACCGTCTCTAAACGCTTGTAAACAGTTTGTGTTTGCTCTGCCCAGATCAAAGTAAAACTTATGAGATAAAGTGTCTTCATACCCATATTCTACAATGCGTGGGTCAGTTTTCATTCCAGAGTTTAAAGGCTTCTCTAACAGTTAGAAGTTAATGTTTTACTCCAGAATCCTGGGGTATGATTTGTGGGGCTGTGGTGGTGATGTTGGCTTATGTGTGGAAAATCTTTTACATTATAAGTGTCTTCGCACTGAAGTTGTGCATTCATCTCCTCAGTCTTGTCTTGTTCCAACTCCTTTTAAAAGCAGATCTGGGGAGGAAAAAAAGCAAAAAAGAGAATGCTTCGCATGCATTTGTAACATCCTCCTGGATATTTTGCAGATAAATGCGACTTTGTGCGCTGGCATTAGTATGTAACTGCGGTGTAGTACCTATTTTATCTGTCTGATAATTTCGAGAGCACAGTAAATTATCTTGCTGTGACGAAGTTGCTGCATTTCCTTCCTTTGATTTCCTTTGGTTTTCGGAGAAAATACCCACAATGTCTAAGCCCCGTTTAGCACCTTTCTTTTCCTTTCCCTGCAAGAAATGGGGATCATTTGGGAACACCTCTGTCTGACCTAAACGTGAAGAGCCTGGAGCGGGGAGGGCCGAATTTGGCTGTGAAGACCCTTTGCACCGCTGAAAGGCGTATTCCGGCTCCCGGAGTAGCCTATTCAGGTCTGTTAGAGACGCTAACGAGATAATTGATGTGCTTTTTCCTCTCCGCTTGTTTGAATGTGTTGCAGGGCTCCCAGTACGAGCTGAAAGATAATCCGGGCGTCCACCCAGCTACCTTTGCTGCCCACACTGCCCCCGGCTATTATCCCTATGGACAGTTCCAATACGGGGACCCGGGGCGGCCCAAAAACGCCACCCGGGAGAGCACCAGCACCCTCAAGGCCTGGCTCAACGAGCACCGCAAGAACCCCTACCCCACGAAGGGCGAGAAGATCATGCTAGCCATCATCACCAAAATGACCCTCACCCAGGTGTCCACCTGGTTCGCCAATGCCCGACGGCGGCTCAAGAAGGAGAACAAGGTGACCTGGGGCTCCAGGAGTAAGGATCAAGAAGATGCAAACCTATTCGGGAGTGACAATGAGGGGGACCCCGAGAAGACTGAAGATGATGAGGAAATCGACCTGGAGAGCATAGACATAGATAAAATCGATGAGAATGACGGGGAGCAAAGCAACGAGGAAGAGGAGGAGAAGCCCGAGCTCCTGAGACAAAGCAGTGAAGAGGATCACTTGGAAAAGGAAAAGGATTTGGCACTGTCAGGCTCTGAAGGGCTGAAACCCAAAGACCCGCTGGCCATGGTGAAGGAGGCCTCCGACAACAGCACGAGAATCATCAGTCCCGGGGGACCGAACAATTTACAGATG
Source organism: Acanthisitta chloris (assembly GCF_000695815.1). NCBI lineage: Eukaryota > Metazoa > Chordata > Aves > Passeriformes > Acanthisittidae > Acanthisitta > Acanthisitta chloris. The sequence goes on from NW_008682188.1 coordinate 3,036, forward strand.
CCATCTCACAGCAAACCCAAGATTTGGTCTTTGGCAGAGACGGCAACCAGTCCTGATGGTGCCCTGAAATCTTCTCCTCCACCACCTCCTCCTCCCCAGGTTAACCACACTTCTCCTCAGATCCAGCACCCCGCTTTTCTCCCTAGCCATGGACTTTACACATGCCAGATCGGCAAATTTCACAACTGGACAAATGGGGCTTTCCTCACTCAGAGTTCCCTGCTGAATGTGAGGTCCTTTTTGGGAGTAAATCACCACCACGCCGCTCACCACAATCACCATCTCCAAGCCCAGCAACAGTCTTCTGTTTTAACAGCAACCCTGGGCACCCTAAGCAGTGACAAAACTTCAGAGAGGACCAGTCCTAAACACATAGGTAATTAATGCATCAGGCATCTGCCTCACCCTCCAACCCCAACACACGCACATGAACTTCTCCTCGAGGAATGATGTCACATTCAGCCCTGGTGTAACTGATTGCTGTTAACGGAGTTACAGTTTACCCTAGCGTTGATTTTTCTCGTCTCGCC
>NW_008682189.1:0-805 GCF_000695815.1 Acanthisitta chloris
GGGGTTAAACCACGACACAGCCTCACCCCAGTGGGGGCACAGGGAGAGAGAGCAGAGCCGCGTCTGGCGGCACCGGGGGAGATGCCCTCGGCGGGGGCAAAGAGATTGATTGTGAACTGATGATTTGGGCTGAATAATAGAGATTATTTGTTAAGGACATTTTGTTTGCTTAGCATTCACCGTGTTGTGTCAAGCTGTGTTGCTCCTGGAGGAACTTTCTGGGGTTCGATCTGGACAGGAATTGATTTCCGGCTGAGTCTGCCAGAGGAGAAGGGGTTAAATTTAGGCTGATGCTTTTAGGTGTTTGCTCATGAGCTGCGATGGGAGAAGAGATACAAAGTTTGAGAAGACTCAAGGAGGTGAAGTGAGCATGTCCCGACAAAGATCTCCCTCTTCTCTGGACCATCACGACGAATATTTATTAACAATGAGTTTATGAACCGAACCCAGAACTGTATGGTGCGTGTTGGTAGAGCAGAGACTCCCCGCGCACCCAGCGCTGTTTGCTTCCCTATATTCGCATAATAAATTGCAAACTTTGACTGTTACCCTGTTTGGGGACTCAGTCATTTACCACACTGACAATATCTAGCTGTTTCAGGCCTGAATCAAGACTGCATTGTGCCATAAAACAAAGAAATGTTCCAAATGACTAAACATTGCACCTTCACTTCTTGTTAGTGTCTAAGAATGCAATAATTCAGGGTTTTGAATTAAATAAAGAATATACTCAGCCCTGGAGAACTGCACCTTCTGTCCTTCCTCACAGGTATGTTTTGACCTAGCCCCAGCTTACATACTGGGA
>NW_008682189.1:835-2519 GCF_000695815.1 Acanthisitta chloris
CTGATAGGACAACAATCCAAAACATCCTTTCAGTTACCAGTACATGAATTAGATTTTGAAAATATTTTTAACTGTTCAATATGACAGTACCACTAATAAACTGCTCACTCCGGATCAAATTCTGACCTTGATTACCATGGTGTTAATGAGTCATTTTTCTTGTCTTTCAGGCATTCCCTCGAAAGATGGAGAGAAGGTCAGAATTTGGCTTTATATTACCTGAAAAATACAATCCTGTAGAAATGATCAAGAAGGTCTTCAAACCTGAGAGATGGGTGATGAAATCTAAAACTCAGGTCCTTGGAATATAGGGATAAGCATGCAGCAATGTAATGTGGGGGAATAGTTGGATGGATGATTAGTCCATCTAGAGAGAGTCCAGAAGTCAAAGTCAAGAATAAAAAAGTAGAAAAAAAATCAATACAAAATTTCCCAAATATATTTACTGTTGCTTTATTTCTACTGCAATAACTATATTCCCTCATCATTTCTTCTTCACATTACCTTTTAGCTATTGTGCTACTGATAGGTGATATGGAAATGGCATCCACTGAAAGTAGAAAGACTGTAGTCTTTTAGGGCTCATCTAAGTTAGTGAAACGTGTGTATCAGGGACTCTCTTTTCTGCTAATAGAAGGTATAGGAGCTTCATAAATCTGCATATTGGTGTAGGCTGAGATTTGAAACACTTAAGAACTCTTTGTGCTGAAATAGAGCCCCAAGCATCCTCAACCCAGCAATGGAAAAGGGGTTCAGTACCCTCTGAGAAAACCCTTCAGCAGCAAGTAAACTATGGAAAACACTAGGAGACAGATTGAGATGGTAACTGAAGAGATTGAAACACAATTGCGGCTTGCCTTGATGCAGCCATTGACTAACAGCATTCAAATGTTACATAAAGGTCAAAATGATTTTATAAGTTTGATCTTCAAGGATCTTATACCCTCTCAAATCAAGGGCATATTTTTTTCCTCTCAACACCCTGATTAAGGGTATGCAAAAATGGATGATGCTATTTAGAAATGTGTTTATTCCCTTCAAATGGTTCTATTAGTTCTCTCAGCAAACATGTTTCAACCTATGGAGTCTGCTGGATATTGCCTAGAATAGCCTTTCAGAATACACACATTCCTGGCTAGACTAGCAGGTCCTGCTTACTAAGTTCTCCATCTGCTCAGATCTTAACCAAAATAGTTTTTTTCCATTTCAAAGATATAACCCTTCTAGTTCCCTTTCCACAACCAGATCTTGCTTTCACATATAGCACAATATCCTGTCTTTTTTAATGCTGCAATTTCTCCTGTGACTCATCCCTGAATACACATGCACATTTGACACTTTTACATGCACAACTTTCCTACCATGCAGCTGAGAGAATGTCTTTGCCTTTATTGCCCATGACATTGCTCCATTTTCCAAAAGGGAAAGGACCCATGAGATCCCTCCCGTTGTCACACTGAACACCTCTCTCTCTCATCACCATTGGTGTTTAAATTTTTATTGAAGGTGAACTCCAGCACTATTCCTCCTTGCTCTTCCCCCTTCACTCTATTTTAATCCCACACTTGCCTGGTTCAGTTTAAGACTTGCTAAAACTTGACTGAGCCAGTTCAAATATGAGGCTCTGCACATCCCCATTCAAGTCCTTCTTGAATGCAGAGTTCTGCCATGCTTATCAATCCTG
>NW_008682189.1:2532-5510 GCF_000695815.1 Acanthisitta chloris
CATTCTGCCTTTAGACTGTTAACTCTGAGGTCAGGAACCATTCCTTCAGAAATACATTCCTGCCACAAAGTGAATGCTGTTGAAAATAAACAGCTGCCAAAAAGTACAGCTCTTATAGAATTGCAGATACACTTGTAAACAAACACAGGTAGCTGATTCACAGGTACCTAACACATTGATTTAGCATTAGAAATATTTTATTATCATGAAGAATCACTACTAGTTTCACTAGAGAAACTAGTATCAGATTTCCTTTCATAGCTATCAAAATTAATCAATTTAGAGTAGCCTAAGTGCCAACTAATTTACCCGTCTCAAAGCCTCTCAGACCTCTCTGAAATCAGCAGTGTTACTGTTTTTCTTTTATGCTAACATATAAAGGTTCTGAACTGGTCACAATTAGAGTTCAGGGATTTTTGTGCTGTCACAAGAAGAAATTAAATTATGGTTTTTGCATTTGGAATAGGCACTTTAGATTGTCCTTGAAACAACATATGAAATGAACAGGTAGATTAGCAACTGCTGAATATTGATTTTATCTTTTCATGAGATTTTAAAATCCATTATAGACAGTAAGAAATGACAAACAGTAGAAGAGTTCAAAAGCAACTCATGAAACCAGCATAATCAGATACCTAAGTTTTGTACACCACCCGTAGGACCAGTGAAGATACATTCAAGGTGTTTTGTTAAATCAGAAACATTTCTCTGTGACAGAGCTTTCAAAATTACAAGGGCTGAAGTACAGAATAAAAAAGAAATAGTGGATATAATAGATCACTTGGCCCTTCACTACCATTCATCAGAAGTAAACAGGCACCTAAGGAGCATTTAATTCCTTCCACCACATACAAAATTTTGCAGTGTGTGTGGTTTGTCAATAACACTGAATGTCTTTTCACAGTCCAACTGTCCAACTGTAACATCTGCACTTAATTCACAGTTTTGCTATGTTTTTAGGGCATAGTTTAGTATCATAAGAGGTCTCCTTTTTGAAGTTGGTGTTCATTCTGTAAATTCCATGTTTTAGTGAAATCATGAAAACCTGCCTGCTGATCTCAGTCAGAATACAGCCTTCACTCTTTTCTCTTTGTTTTTCAAGCACTCAGCTTTGATCTCAATTTTCTGCGGTGGATAATAACTTCAGCAATGCTACTTGTACCCAGGAATACAGCAAAGAAAATACTCAAAAGTTAAATAAGATTTCCCAGCCTTAAGAACAGTTGGAAAATACCATTTCATACATTATTGGTACCTCATGGCCACATGTTGATCCCATTTCTCCCAGTACTTATAACATTGAGGCTGAATACTGTCATCTGACATGTTGACCTTCCTGGGGATTTATCCTGCTGCAGAAAAGACTTTTAACTGCCTCTGCAAAAATTGGTTGGTCAGTGTTAAAGGGAATTATGGCCATGCCCCACACCTCACACTGAAGAAAATACAGTTGGGATAAAATCTGTCAAAACACTATTTTATGCCATGGTGTTTTTATAGATGCTTTACCTGTCACAAGAAAGTTACAGCCTCAGATGATTTCTCTAAATCTTAGAATTAAAGCTTTTTGTTGATTTCTGACAAAATTGTCTGCCAGTACAGAAATCTCGGCCAAATTTTCAGGTGTAAATAAGGACATTTTGGGTGGCCTTGAAGTAGGATTTACTGTTTTTACAGGATTTCTGAGAGTTCCCCTGAGTGTTCTTTAAACATGTATTGCAAAGCTTTTTTGTCAACAGGCATTCAGTGGAGCTTCACAAATGTCAAGAATGCTTAAACATCACTGATACTTGACAACACAAGGTAGAAAAGTAATCCTGGTGTGTGAAAGGAATGTAACAAAACTTTTGCCACAGTGAACATAAGAAGTACGAGATTGAACGGATATGTTGTCATTCATTTTTGCTAATTGTGACACAACAAAGGCTACTGAGCTTGCAGAATTTATTAAAAAATACAGGTTGCTCACAGAAAAATCTGCTTTCATCAAAATCTGCAATTTTGATTGAACTGAGTGAAATTTTCAGCAGAAACCATTTAAATTATTTGAAACTATATTCTTTCTCTGATGCACAATTTAATCTGTTTGTGTTTTCTTTCTTTGTATCAATTTCCTGTTTAAATTATATTAAAAATGTTAAATTATAATTTTGATATCACATAGATATTCTGTTGTTTCCAAACAAAACATTATGGATATGTTGCTTTGCAAAATACAGATAACCTGCTAAAGTACAAAAAGAAAATAAAACTTTGCAAACCTGTAATATTCCAAGCAAAGAGTACCCTGACCTCCATTTCCCGTTGTCAGCTGTGTACATATATAAGAAGATTCATTAGTGAAATGAACATTCTCCCCCATTATTTTCTCTGAAGGTGTTGAAGCAGCCTTACTAACCACTTTAAAGTGCAAGCAATATGCAACAATAAGGATAGAGATAGTACTATATTGCTTAAGAGCATCTTCCAGGAATAAACCTCCTGTTCAGAGACTACACAAAAAGAGGATAAAAAGGCAGCATGTTTTTCCAAAGTGTTTTTAATCTGAAGTAAGAGACAGACTGATAAAGAGAGAAGACAGAAAGCAATAAAAGTGAACAGTGATACAGTATTCATCATGCAGTTAGAAAAGCTTTCTGTGTAATGTATCACAGGAATAGAAAACTGAAAAGCTAAGCTCAAAGACAGCTACAGTTGTGGTTTCACACACAGTTTTGGAAAGCTCTTTTCAAGCAATAGGGACAGGTAGGAGGATAATGCAGAAATGTTTGCCTGAAAATTAACAAAGTGGTAGTAGAGTGTCTAGATGGTAAGTCAGTTTGGAGACTGAAAAAAGTTAATTAATTATGCCTTGAAAACAAAGGTTAAGTTACAGAGGTATTATATGGGAGAGCTGAAAGATAGAGCAATGCTTAGAGGGTCAAATTCAGCAATGGGAAATAGTCTGTGCTGGTGTTCCTTAACCTTCAGATATAGCT
>NW_008682189.1:5541-40915 GCF_000695815.1 Acanthisitta chloris
CTGAACCACTAAGTAAAGTAGCATTATTTATCTGCTGTTGGTATAGAACCACTATCAGCAGAATTACTAATTACCTATTTACTAGAGAAATGAAAGTTCTTATTTTTCCCTTGATACTGTAGCCATCCAAACCTCAAATGTACTTAAAAATAATAAATATAGGACCAAAAATAATTTCATTAGGGAAAGTAAGGTCCACTTTCATAATGGAAAATAAGTTTGACTAAAATTTCTTAGCTTCCCAAATCCAAACCATGATTTAGTAGAGTCTTAATCACAGAATATCCTTAGCTAGAAGGGTCTCACAAGGATCATCAAAGTCCAAACATCTTAAGAGCTGTAAAACTGAAGCAATAGCACCCCACTGTATCAGGAAAGAGGGAATGTATGGTAGTTTCTGCTACAGCTGCAGGCATAAATAGAAGAAAACCTAAGTATGCTACTAACATTCTAATTTGATGCAGCAGATGAACTGATCTTGTGATACCTTAGGAATAAAAACTGCCCATGAGTAAGTAAAAGGGTGATATGATGAGCCATGACAAGTGGATGATTATACATTTAGTTTATTGTTTCATCATACTTTAGTAACACAGCTACAATAGCATCACTACATTGCCTATATTTATACTATGGGAGGATTTCCAGCATGTCATGTACTTTCTGTATTTGATGGGGTGGGGAGGTGGGAGGGACGACTCAGCAGAACAGAATTAACTGGAAACTACTGAATTGACAATGAAAAACACTAATTGTACCTGTATTCATGGAATTTAGACATCCAAAATGTCTAAATAGACATCTAGACATTTTAGACATTGCAACTGTGATTTCTGCTCAGCTCAAAAAATGGTTCCTTTTACCATTCAGTTCCTGCTTGATGTTACTCAGTGTCCATCATAACACTGGTTATGAACTTGGCAACTATAGTTCATCCAGTATCCCAGAGAAAATTACATGCCCCTCAATATAAAATCACAGCATTCATGAATGACCAGTCAAGCACAATTCTTGCTTGACTGAATACACTCTACCTGTATAGCTTCCTCATGGCAGAGCCAATTAGTTTTGAAATGATGTGTTTATAGTACATTCTGAAGGGCAGAGATTGCCAAGCTAGTGCTCCTTTGCTGGTTAAGTCTAGGCAGTGCTGGGGCTTTTATACTGGCACATTGCTAATGTGGCTATTTTGATCCTAGTGTCATGATATCTTTGCTTGAGTCAGCTTGGGCAAAGTCATAGTAAAGAACTTCAGAATGCAAGGCTATTGCAAGATAATGTAGTAATATCTCACAATAATGCAAGATGCTTTTAATTACATGAATATGCCATTTTAGCATCATAAGCTTCTACCTACCTCATAATAGGTAACCCTTAGTAACATCTGAAAGACTGCCTGAATTTTGTTAAGTTTTAGAGGTCTATCAGCATAAATTTCATTAATTTAACATGAAATGGATAAGTTGATAATTTTAAAACTATCATAAAACATTTTCAGACAGAAAGACTGGAAAGAGAAAGAAAGAAAAGGAAGTAAGGTAAAGAAGAAAAATATGTTAAGCAAGAAAAGTAGGAAATATTGTACAACTTATGAATTCTATTTTGAAGAACTACTGAAATAAATAACTATTGCAATCTAATTTGTCTTAAGTCTTGGAAGAAATGAAAAATACATGTTGAGCAAGCTACAGCAGGACTCCTTCTCTTAGTTACTGTTAGTTATAAATAACACAAAGACATTTTGCCAGTGCTTCAATTTATACAGAACCTTTCAGGATCAACTTAAGACAATTACTAGAAAACTGGGGGGAGGTTGAAGGAAATTTTGACTAGAAAAAATGTAATTCACTTTGTGAATGTAGTAAGACTGAACAATGACTCCATCAAAGGAATATTTTGAACTGTGCTATTTTCAGTTGAGTAAAATTACTTTCATGTTAGCTATTTTGAAATCTCTCTCCAACTGCTCACAATTTCTGGAGGTGTTCAAGAAATGACTGCACATGGCCCTTAGTGATGACAAGGTGATATTTGGTCAAAGGTTGGACTCGATCTTGGAGGTCTTTTCCAACCTTAATGATGCTATGCTTCTTGATTCTAACTCTCCATGGAAGGGCCTGGCTTTAACATGAGGAGAAATGGAAAATGTGGGAAAGTCAAACTCTTATGAGATGAAAAGTAGTTTTCCATCCAGTTGACTTGTAGCACACCAGAGGATATCTGTCAGATCTGGGACTTCTCGAAGTGATGAATCTCTCATTGCCTCAATAAAACCAGTGGGTTCCTCTCAACTGTGAACTGTTATTCCATGTGGGTGGAGAATCTGCAACAGGTTTTAGTGAAGACTGACAGCTTTGCTTACAGACATGCAATATTTCCTGGAATATTATTATACTATTCCTCCTCTTGTAAGTAAAAAAGACACAAACAACATAAATAAAACCAAAATATGACAACAGGGAATCAGAGAAGACTAAGGGATAAAGCATATTCTATTTTACAGAAGAAAATTAAATTATCTGGGTGATTCAGGAAATTAGTACACGTTTAAAACTTCAGTGAGTCTTGGTAAGTTCAATACTTTTAAAAAATGCATAATTATTTACAACTGTTAGAAACTGACTGATAAAAAAACCCCAGCTATTTCTTCATGGAAGAGCAAGAGGCAGAAGGAATTTGAGCAAGTTATAGATCACACATCTATTCATTCTAACCCTAATCTGCCATAGTTTATGTTGATGTAAAGGGAGCAAATACAGGGAGTTCTTACTCATCACATTACAGAACTCTGGGCAACAAACTAGAGAATTATAATGCTCATCTTAGAAGGTAAAAGGCCTTATCCAGTGAAAGACTCCTGTTCCCCTTAAAATGAATGCAGCATCTACATTAGTGACAAAACCCACATTGTTCAAAAATTTAGAAGACAGAATAAAAGTATACAGAAAATAATTTGTGTTTGATGGATGCCTGTCATTATCTCCAAGAAAAGAAGGGGTGGAAAAGAATCCGGGGAACTACCTCTCAAGTTGTTGGTCCAGCTTTTAAGAATGAGTTGTAGACTTATCTGATGCATACAGAGTAAACACCTGGGCTTGTTTGAGTTCATTCATCTTCTGTTTAAGAGGATCTCCTAATCTGGTGTTTTGATCTCCAAACAGTACAAATATAAAAACTATCACACCATTGGAAGTTTTCAGCACCTCTAAACTGGAAGAATGGCAGTTATTCATTTTTATTGGACTGTAAAATTTTACCTTTTAAATATCCTTCCCTTAACAAAAAAATATAAACATTGTACAAAACACAAGACAGCTTAGCTCGATGATGCTCAATGAAGCTTTAGTGCTGCATAATCTGATTCGTTTGATGCTTTAATAATGCAAAGCATGGTTTCTGCTTTATTGCATAGCTGTTAATGCAGAAATGACATGCTTACAAAAGATTTACTATACTAGTATTTGCATATAGACTTCCTTAATAGATGAGAGTGTTTACTGCTTCTTTGAAATCAAAATATTTAGTCTAGGCATTCTACACTGCATAAATACTGCCATCTTCTGCTGCAGCTGCAGCAGATAGAGGTAACCAGGTTAGCCTCATAAGAAGCCCACACATTATACTGGACTTGTCTTAATCCAGTAAGCAGTAACTCCTTTCCTAGTAATAATTAGAGAGGTAACTAGAGATATTTAGAAAATATTTTGGGTTTTTACAACCTGATTTTTAGATCTTCATGATTTTGTTCCCTTTCTGAAGAACAGTTATCAACTTGACAAAGGATTTAATAGAATCACAGATTATCCTGAGTTGGAAGGGACCCACCAGGATCATTGAAATCCAATTCCTGGCCCTGCACAGGACAGCCCCAACAATCCCACTGTGTGCCTGAAAGCATTGTCCAAATGCTTCTTGACCTCTGTCAGGCTTAGTGCCATGACCACTTCCCTGGGGAGCCTGTTCCAGTGCCCAACCACCCTCTAGGTGAAGAATATTTCACTAATAGCCAACCTAAGCTTCCCCTGACACAGCTTCATGCCATTCCCTCTGGTCCTATCACAGTCCACCAGATTTAATCAATTACAAAATAGATTAACCCACCCATTTATGACGAACTAAACCAGATTACAACAGTAACTTCACTGCCAGTCTTCCCTCTCTAGTCTGGCAGCTTTACTGACGTTGCTGACTCCCATTCAAAATTAAAGTTGTTTAACTTAGCAACTGTTAATTTGCAGGTGGCTAAAAACTTCAGTTGAGTTTCCTCAAAATTCCTATCCTCTCGGCATGACTTGTGGGAGAGCAGCCTAGAACCCAAAGGGGCAATTTAAAGTTCTGAGAAAATTGTTTCACCTTACCAGGTATCCTATGAACTCCAGCTAATTTAAATTTAAAAAAACCCCAACAAGCAGAAAACCCCAACTGCAACAAACAAAAACAGTCCAAAGAAACTTTATTTACTCAAAAGTTAGTAACAATATGATCCCAAACATAAAGAAATTTCAACATTAATTTGCCATCTGATATAACAGATTAAATAGAATGTATTCCATGTGACAGGGATTTGGCTGATGAACTGTTCTGAATAACTCTTTTGCTAGAAAATATTAATTTGTTCACACAGAAATACTTCTAATGAATGCATGAACTAATTTCAAAAGGATAGGTTCTTCTCAAAATTGTATATTTGTGTGTATATGAGTCCTGGTTCAAACAGGCAAATGTATGTGTCACATGGTGGAGAAGCTCAGAGCACACAGGTGCTAATGAGGCCCCCTCCATGCTAACAATGTCCATACCCAAATATGTGAGACACATCCTAAGACTTCCCCCGACAAAAAGTATATTCACAGATTGAGAGAAAGACCTTAGAGAGACTTTACATGCCTAAATCCAGACTCTGGCCTATACATTTTTATCCCTTCTTTCATTTGGCGAATGATTGCAAAACAGAACAGATCCAATGAATGGCAAAGAGACATTCATTACAGAAATATTTTTTTGTTCTGTAAATCCAGAGCCCAAGGAATCACAATAGTACAAACTCCCTGTTAAGGATTAGGTAGAACAGCAATTTGAAGCAGCCTACAGGTTTATAGCTGGAACATGGGTCCTTGGTGTCAGCAGCAAGTGTCCTGATAAAAAAGGTACTGGATATTCTGGGAGTGGGGAAAGGTGATGAACATTGTTCTTCACCTTCTCATTTCTTTTTTCTTCACTTTCACTGGATAGAAAGGAAAAGCATTTTGAAAACCTCAAAGCTTCCACAGAACAAACTTCTATATAGAGAGATTTAACACTGCTGACCTCTGTGAGCTTTGGATCAGTGATACAAGGAGGGCTGGCAATGACATCAAAATCAGGGAGAAAGGAAACAAAAGAATAACATTGACATGAAGAAAGCAGAAGGGCATGAAAAAGAAAATCTCCTTGACATTAAAAAGGCAGAGATGGAACAAATCAGAGGAGGGAAAAACAAGTAATAAAAAATATCCCTATCTCTTATCTGAGACAGTGAAGATTTCACCTCAAAGATATTCAGAACTTCACTAACATTCATAATATTCATCCCTCCAGTTACCTTAAGGGGCAAATAAGTACACACCAGCTGCAAAAAAACCCCAACAACCCACCAGACAGACTGAATGAACACAGAACTTGTTCCACAACTTTTCTTTAAATTCCTCTCTAGCCATCTATTATCAAGAGAGAATCATTCACAAAAGAGTTTCTATAGATTTGGGTTTGTTCTTCAGAAATACCTGCATGGAAGACACTCCATCTAAACATAACCACACTCGAGCCTTCCTCAAAATGATCCTATGTCATTTTAACTACAGTGTAACACCAAATCTGCATGAGGTAAGCTGCTTTTATGATGCTGTTTATAATGTCCAATTCTTGCCTGGCATTCTCTTCCTCCTCTTTCTTATCTGAGGGCACAAATCTAAAGAATCCTGTTTTGATTGCACAGTCTAAAGTGCTGAGGATGTGGTCTTTGCAGAGTACTTTTTTCTATTCTTAGGTTTCTAAAATTATTCCTTAGCCTTTAACAGTAAACTTTTCTGCAAACAGCATAGTATACTTTTTGCCCAAGTCATCTTGGGTAATGTTTGGCCTGCAGAATCACATAAGAGCAGCAGGCACAACTACATAAATAATAATGATAAATAGGAGCTGAAAATGAGTTGCCTGATTTAGCTCATTGCAACAACACAAAATATGTAACTCTGTAATTACACTTATAAATAGTTATTTTCATCCTGAAAATAACAGAATTTCCCATGAGACAGAAATTTTGCATTTTGCTAACCTTAGCTTTAGTCTCATTTAAAATAATACAGTGATCACTACATACTTCACTTCCTTGTGTAATTTCACTGTTAATTCATTACCCCCGGAAAAACAGGAAAAAACTGGAGTTCTAGATCTGGTAATTTGGGATCCTTTTGAAGTATAGTGCCTTAGAAGTTTTATCAAAAATGTGAATGACCCTTTAATAAGCATTCTCACTTAGTGAATAAAAATAGGTAATAAATAAAAGTAATAATACTAAAATATGCTCTGAGTTTCAAATACTCCAGAAATCAAGTATGTAATTACTGGATGCTACCATAGTAAGCCTATTTTTTCCAGCTGCACTGACTAAACTTGCAGTTAGCTTTCAGTTTTACACTGGCTGAACTCCTTCACGGGTTGTCAGATACGGCTAAAAGAAAACATGGTATCAAAGCCAAAAGTGATTTAACTCAGAACTGCTAGACTTAAGACTGACTTAATATTAATGTTCTGAGGAGCCTGCTACTATGACATAATGTGGTGGGTTGACCCTGGCCAGATGCTGGGTGCCCACCAAAGACACTCTGTCACTCCTCTCCCCAGCTGGACTGGGGAGAGAAAATGTATTGAAAGATTTGTGGGTAGGGAGAAATTGCTCAGCAATTACCATCACAGATGTAGAAGAAAACAGCGATAATAATCATAATTATAATAAAAATTACTTAGAATATACAAACCAAGTGCTCCACAATGCACCTGCTAACCACCCACCCACCAATGCCCAGTCCATCTCTGAGCAGTGGTCCTGGTCAGTGTTCCTCCAGTTTATACACTGAGAATGACATCATATGGAATATTGTATGGAATATCTCTTTGGCCACTTGGGATCAGTGTTCCTATGCTCCCTCCTGGCTTCTTGTGCCCCTTATCACCCCCAGCCTCTTCACTCGGTAGAGTAAACTGAAAAGTCTGTAACTTACTATAAACACTGCTCAACAACAACTAAAACCAGCAGTGTTTTATGAACACTATTCTCAAACTAAATCCAAATCACAGCACTGTACCAGCTACTTGGAAGAAAAATCAGGTCTATTCCAGATCAAACCAGGACAGGTTGCCTTCTCAATCATTATTACTTCAAAAAGCAGCAATGATGCAAATAATGATTGCAAACATCAATTTATTTGGCATATTTGTCATTTGGCTCAGTCTTTGCATGAAAAACTGAACTGACATATTGGCAATTATGCTTTCTTTCTATTTTTTTTTTTTCCAATTGTGACTTCTGTTAAGGTTGGTGTTGATCAGTAGTGCTTAAAAATACTACAGAGGAAAGTCAACTTTTAAAATTAGTTGCTTTACTGTGACAAAATCACACAGGTATTCTTTTATTTTTAAAAGGAGCCTGCCATTGTGAATATAAATATGATGCAGCATTAGGTATTTCCAGGAACTGCATTTTAAAGAAAAGACTGAAGAAGAATGAAGGAGAAAAAAAAAAATAAAAGGAATAAAATTTGACACAAAAGGCAATGTTTCTGTCTAAAAAAAGGAAAATTATAAGGTAAAGCAGAGTGAGCACAGCGGATTGTCTAGTTTAAATGGCATGGAAAAATCGATATATTCTTTTTGGGGACACATCCAAAAAAACCCTGACATGTTTTTAGGTACTCAAAAGCTGCTGGAAATCTGATATATTTTCCCTACTATTCACACCAGTGACAATAAATAGATTTTTAGAGAGAATTTCTGGCACCTGCATTGAGACAAATCAGAACTTTATGTCCAAACACTACAGGTCCACATAGAAATGTAAAACTTTTCCTAAAAATACTTTTAAAATTATTCCAGTAAAACTCTCTCCATAGTATTAAAAAAATGGTGACTATTCAGAGGCATTTTAGACAGTATGATTCCTTTCATTATCTAGCAGAGAAAAGACATGATAGCTACAGTTCCACCAAGCTCTTTTCTCATTGCTTGTGGACAGCAGTTTCAATGAAAATAGACTAACTGAACTTTAAAAGAAAATAATTGTCCTTTATGAGTAAAACAGAAACTTTCTTAAGACTACATTCCACATATCTTCTATGAGAGTGACCAGTTCACCTCACATTTTCTGTATTCTTTCACTGTAAAATGCATATTCAGTGCTTACTTACTGATCAAAAAGTACCATCTGACTGCAGCACAGTTAAGTGCTAAGAAGCAGTTTAACAGAAACATTGTTCACAAAAAAGGACCTAAGACTATGCAAGACTAATTTCCTAATAAAAACTGTAGCTGTGCCATTTGGCCTAAATTTTTAAAACTGCAAAACTTCTATTGAGTTTGGTAGACCTACACCACAAAATTGTATGGCTTTCCAATGTATTAAAGATTGTTTTAGACAAATCACATACCTTAAAAACTCATGACTTTTCCAATTCTTTGGTTTTTATGCCTTCCACACACAAAGACCTCATAAATTAAGGAAACTATATCTAAATAAACAAACAAACAAGAAGCAAATGAAAAACTTACAAAGCAATGCAGATAAGCATATACATCATTACACTGTCAAGGCACTGCAGGTGATTTCCAACTGAGATCTCTGCAGTCTATTCTACTCAGCTGCCCTTGCATAATAGAACAATGGAAAATGCATTCACAAAAATTATAGACAATAACAGTCTAGGCAAGATAGAATGTTTTAAAAGACAGGATGCCAGGTTCAGCATGGTTATGGCAAGCAGGGAAAAAATATTTACAAGAAGCAAAATGAAAATCCGAGTGGAGACCATATGGCTGTATTTCAGAAGATAAAATAAAATGTACAAATAGGAAATAATTGGCTATGCAGAAACATAGAAACTTGTCAGAAAAGAATCTGGGACAACTGAGGGTCACAGCTAAAAGCTATAAAAATGGCAGTAATTCCTTCATATATTGCCAAGAATGCTATGTGTAAGAAGTGCAAGGAAACTATTTCTCTAAATAAAATTCTAATGAAGCCTCAGATGCTGTTCAGCGGGTTGGTTTAAATGCTAAAGGAAAGAGAGACTGAAAACACTGAGTGTGGTTTGTTTCACTTAGAAAACTAAAAAATACGTAGATAAGAAGGAACAGGTTTCTAGTATTTTTTCTATAAATAATGGAGAAATATTTAAATAAGATATAAAGGAAAACATCCAATCTTTAATCTCAGAGAAGTATTTGAAATACCCTTTGTCAGAGGTATCCAACACAAATATAAAAATGTTTTGTGAAGAAATTCTCAACTGCTCTGAAATATATTTTTCTTAATCTCATGGCTTTATACACTGACAAGATCTGCTATTCACAATCACATTTTTCAGGATATGAAGCCTAAAAATTGGTTTTACCTAAAGGTGCTGAGGAGGCCCACTACTACAATTTGTAGCTTGTGTTGGTAAAGCCTACTGATGATCTACAGTGCTTTAAATCTGCTAAAGCTTTTTTTCCAAACTCCATGAATATTTTCATAGTCATTTCCAGTTATTTTCAACACTGAAAACTTAAAAACTTTTAACCTGAAGTTTATATATTTTTCACAGCCTCGAGTAATGATTGAAAAAAGCAACCACAAAATGGATTAAACATTTAGCTGATTGTGAAGTTGATAACTGTTGAAGAGGGTGGTCTATATTTTCTCTAACGTCTACAGTAATTGGTTACAACAGTTAAGCATTTCAAGAAATCCTCAATCGAATCTGCCTGGAGAACATCCTAACTGCTTGGGAAATCATTTGAAAAACAACATATATTGAAGTCCCTTTGATTTTAGAATATTTTCTCACATTATACTTGGAAATGTTCAGAAATGTCAATATTGGGGATTTTTCAAGAACTTCTTTGCAGACAAAGATCCTGCATTAGAGAAGAAAAAAATACAATTTTGAAAAGTACTGTGGGTTTTTTACTTCAAGGGGATCTCTTTATAATGTTTTTTTACATTTTTCATTCAGAATTAATATAGGTTGCAAGTAAAACCCTACAGTTCACACTATTTTTTGTTCTTCCACCAGCTATCCTTCACTCTTTTGCTGTGAAATGCAAATGCTTGTAATGCTTATTTGAATGCTGATACGAAGAAGCCCATCCTTTTGGGGCAAGTCTCCAGTATTCCATAGGTTGTCCTCATTCCCAACAAGCCAACACACTTCTCCATGCAATTTTCTCTTCTGGGCATTCACACTTTACTTGACTGTCTTTCAAGCATGACTTGGGAGTGGGGAGTGCTCCAGAGACTGCTATGAAGAAGAGAGAAGCTATCCAGCCTGTGGCTCCATAGAAGTCTTGGACATGCCCACTCTGTCACTGCAATCTCAGCTATTAATAGTTATTCCTCTAGGAAAGCCACAATCCCTCCTCTGGTGAGTATTTTCTGTTTATCAGATCAATCTTTAGTCACTAATGTGATCACTAATTCTCCTCTTCATCATTAATAACAATGGTCTTATTCCCTCAGAAGAGCAAACTGCTGCTCCTGAAGGCATGACTTTTGAATTTTCCAGTCTATCCAAGTTAATCCAGTTTGGCTCCCTTGACCTTGACTGTTATCTCTTACAGTGACATGCAAAGCTCAAGAGGATACCTACAGTAAGATTAATTTAGTTTTTAAAATACACATTAAGGAAAAATAAGGTCTCCACATGATTGCCTTACTGAAAGAATGATATTTTTAAAATATGGCTTTCAAATGGAAATTTTCATGTTTTGATATGTCATTTTACTTTAAATCAATCAAGTCATGTCATCTTATTCTGATGCAACAAGACATACGACAAAATTGAAAGACAATTAAACCTGACAAGTCAAACAAGGAAAATCCAAGAAGAAATTTGTTTATACTTGTGAAGGCCATATTTATTCACAATTAGTTCTCTCAATAAACGTAGAAGAATGAGAATGCATTTTTTTCCTATATGAAGATTAGAAAACTATGGATCTTTGCTAAAATAGCTGGTTGAAAGTTGCTATGAAAATACAACAAAGTAATATTATTTTATTTACTCATTTGAATGAATAATAAATATATTCAAACAGCATTTTAAGCTGTCAAAGTTGCTGTTTTGTCATGCATGGAAAAGAGTAGGTAGATTCCTGATTAAATCTTTGTATTCTATACATATGGAATGTTCTCAACCAAAGCCAAGTCTTCCCCATGTTTGTAGCTCCATGTATAATAAAAATTAAAAAAAAGGAAATTAACAACTGACTAAAAGAAAAGTTAATAGAGAAAAGAAAAGGATATAGCCATAAACAAAAGATTGCCAACATCTAGATCTTCTAAGGTTTGAGGATTGGTTCTATTCTTACCATTTTCAATTATGTATATCCTTATCCTTCTCTTACCAATATTACCTTTCTCCAACACATGTTTTGAATTGATTTCAATGTATATTAGGATGTTCTAAGCTAATAAGTAATTATTCTTATATAAACTGTGGTTTGGTCCCTGCAGTGGGGTTGCCTATGTGCTCCTCTGATAAAAGCTTTAAATAAATGGGCAACAGAACATGAGGAAAAACATGACAAAATTCACTTATTATTAAGGACCTACCTTAACCTACCACATAGCAGCATTTTTCCAGTTTCATGTCAAGTTCCACTACAAACCTAATCCCAATGCTCTAAGTAACTGTGAAAACTCCATGCCTCAACTAACAATAGATTCTGATAAGAATATGCCAAAAAGTAATAATAATTACAGTGTGGAAAAAATATATATTCTTCTCTAATACTCTGTTATTACCTTCTTGAATATTTAATGCTATGAAAGTACTAAACTAATGCTATGAAAGTACTAAACCCAAGAGCCTTAAGCAGGCATTACCAATCCAAAGTTAGCATTTCATTTTATACTTTTTAATCATATTAATTTTTTCCAGAATTCTGTGCTAGATTCCTTCCAGGGATGGAAGTACCTATGCAATTGAATTTTGCCTTAATGGTGACTCAATCAGGAAGCTTTAATCATATTAAGTGACTATAAATCATATTTGCTATTATTTAACTTCACAAGGAGATCTTGCATGCCAGATTTTAAGCAACAGTGCTGTGTCCTGCTATGTTTCAGGTTCAATTTTGATATACCGTGGAGGGGAAAAAAAAACAACACTAAAATGTTAGATAAAGTATTACTTGCAAGGAAGGCAAACACACATTTCATAATTACACTCTTTTTTTAATTCCTGAATAGTTAGGTAACTTTAAATTGCATTTTCCTTAAACAAAATTGTATCTCTGCAAAGTTTCATCTTCATGAATGACTGATATATGAACTACTACTCCACCTCTCAGCATGTTTCACCATTCTCTTGACTGTTCCTTAAAATATTTGTCATCATTTTAATTGAAAAGCCTCTGATAGAGGACTTTCACTCTGCTCACGTATTAAGTATGCAATTTTTAACATAATCCACCCAAAACTGAAGAAATATAGCTACATGCAGTGTTACCTGGACAATTTGGCAAAAAATGGCATTCTATCACAGTGTCAGGTAGGCTGGAATGGACCCCCAGGGGTCATCTAGTTTAGTTTCTCTCTCACTGGCTGTCCAGCTGAGCTTTTACTAATTCCACAGATGGAGATTATTAAAACCTGGGGCTTTCCATAGACTGCACCTTCCTTCAGGACATATCCACTTGTTCCACTATGGTCCCCCATAGGCCACAAGGGACAATCTGTGCCACCACAGTCTTAATCATGGACAGCTAGTGCCTGCACCACTTCCTCCACCTGCTTCTTCACTGACCTCAGTGTCTACACTGTTTTTAATCTCACATATCCTCACTCATCTCTCCCAGCTGCTATTGCACAGCATTTTTCTACCCTTTCTTAAATATGTTATCCAAGAGGTGTCACCAGCATTACTGATTGTCTCAGATATGGCCACTAGTGGATCTGTCTTGGAGCTGGTTGGAACAGGGTCTTTCCAAAATGGGAAAAGATCTTGGTGTTTCCTCACATAAGCCAACCTAGCTCCCCCACTACCAAACTTTCCCATATAATCCCACCCTCACCTCTGTGAATCACTTATTTAAGAATTATGATTAAAATACATGTTCATCATGCAATCTATTATCTTCACAAACCATGCAATTGACAAAATTACTCCCCATGCCAAAATCAAAATAACATCATTACACCAACAAAAGTGGACAATTTATACCTACTCCACATCTGACCCCTTCACCACAATTACAACAAAAAATTCCCCACAAAATTCCTGCTCTTTAGCAATGTTCAGTACATGTTTTGCACATTATCTCTCTCAACTACTGTCCTTGAATTCCTCATGCCCCAGGTTTGGTGCACAAAGAATTGTGATGGGTTGACCTTGTCTGGCTGCCAGGTGCCCACCAAGCCACACTGTATCCCCCACTTCAGCAAGACAGGGCAAAAATAAGATGAAAAATTTGTAGGTTGAGATATAGAAAATTTAATAAAGAAAAGCTGTGGCTGCCCCATCCCTGGAAGTGTTCAAGGCCAGGTTGGATGGTGCTCTGAATAACCTGGTCTAGTGGAAGGTGTCCCTGTATACAGATAATCTTCAAAGTCCCTTCCAAAACAAATCATTCTGTGAGTCTGTGATTTGTGCAATAAAGTGTAATCAATTTGCTTAAGGTGGGATAGGAAGAAAATGCATGGAAGAGGATGCAATTATCTCTCTCAGGTTTAGCTGTTTTGCAAAGTACCTATGGCCAAAGCCAGAATTTGATTTGACCGAAGGCAAACTCTATTGCTGTCATTGTTGGGACTCCGCTCGGTTAAATAAAGTGTATCAGCAAATACTTTTCATCAGGATTTTTCAGAAGAAATAAGCCTTATGAAAATCTACTTTTCTGTCACTCTGTCAGCAGAGAGACATTCTGCTAAGAAGCCAGATGGCAGAGAGCAAGGCAGTGACAACAGGGGAAAGAGGCAAGACATTAAGAACAGACTGCCAGATTTGGCTGTGCCAGAGGAGGCAGAGAATGGCCATCCCAGAACAGCAGCCAATACAATGGGCACAACTTCAGCCACAAATGAACCTCTCTCTCCCATCCAGCCCCACCTCGCTCTCTCCTTTCCCCATGGTAAAAAGAGGTGCTAGCCCTCATCCATTCCCAACAGTCCACAAGACACAGTGCATCTGGCAGGGAAAGACAACATCAGAAAAGGAGATACCTCATACCCCTGGGTAATAGAAATACTAAATACATTTATTTAGTAGAGCTACTCAGCACTACCTCTGGGTTAAAAATAAAACATCCATTTGGGGCTTTTTTGTTACTGACTAATAAAAGTGACACACAGAAACAGTAACTTCCCTGCTACTAAAAAGATTTCCTTTGCAAATGTCTTTTGTCTAGATTTCTGATTGTTAGTTTGTATTTTTATGCTGCTTTTAGATTTCAGCATGTGCAGTGCTGAAAACCATTTTAGCACTGACAGGTAAAACAAAAGATGATTGATGTACTGTCCTTCTGAACAGAAAAAGACAGCTTGCTTTCCTCGGGTGGTACACTTGTAAAATAATGGCAGTTTTACTTCCTTCAGCATGTTTGCTTCCAAGGAGAACTAGATTCCTAAGTCACCAGCAACCATCCCTCCTCCCTTCCCCCTTGACTCAAGGAAGGAGCTTCTATGCTGATTGTGTCCCTGCCACAGGTGTCAGAAATGCACACCCAACAAGTTAGTTTAATCCACTAACAGGAAGTTAAGGGGGGAGAAGGGGCCCTCAAAGTCCTGCCACCCAGCATTTGCTTCATCTGTTTACTCACAGTAATTAGCTAAACAGAAAGGACTGTGAAGTATAACAAACATAGTATTTCTCTTCTCTAAGTAAGTCAAATGGAAATATAACCTATAATTTTAATCAATGGAAGACTTTAATGGCATGAAGGCATGGACGAGATAATTTTTCTGTAAAAACAAGCTGATTTCCCTCCAGTTCTAACATATTAATCTGTTACTTTTTTCTTGGGATTGAAAAGCTCACAGCCCTGGTTTGCATGCATCATTATGAGTTACAATACCTCCTGTGTAAAGGTTTAGCCTTACAGCATATGTATCTATAAATTAACATAAATTGCCATGTGGAAAGTCACTAAAGCAGTTGTTCTGCTTAGTTAAGATTTATAATTGGACTCTGAGCTATTCAGAAATTCATGAGATGAAGTATATTGAACTAATCCCAAACATTATACAAAGACTGAAAATCAAAATTTGACTTTTTCATGTTAACTCCTTATTATACATTTTAAATTGAACTGTGTCACTTCGTTTAAAAATACCTATCATGGTGCTGAAAGAAGTGCTAAGTCTCATTAACCTTTCCAGAAACCACATTATTTGACAAAAAAAAACAATTTATATACTCTTTCAGAAGTAATTTCCAGGCTTGAAAAACAGGCACTGTTAACTTTATCAACCATTCTTTTCCATTCAGAGAATGCTCAACTCTTGTGTCCACATAGAAAAAAAGGTAATAATGTCACCTGGGAAATCACATCTACACAAAACCCTAACAAGTAAAATCTGTCTATAAAATAACATCTCTGTTTTGACACAGGAAAAGAAAAAATATCTTGGAAAGCTGATATACTGATTCATAGCAATACCCTGAGATATTTCACAAAGTATTCTGTTTTGCCCTCATAGCTTTAACTCATCTTTGTTTGCAGAAAATATGTAACTTTTATTCATTCATATGACAACCTTGTGGTCTTATCTTGAGCTTGGGATCATCCAAGATCACACAAAGAGTAGAGGAGGTGGGGAATGTTTTCAAGACAATAAATTTTGTAGTCTCTTGACACGGATAGAAATAGCTGAGTTGGTAAAGTGGTTATTCAAGAAAAAATCTCCATGCTATTTACAAAAATTGCTGCTGTCTCTAGCCTATCACTATTTTGAAATACATTCCACACAGAAGTGACTTTTGAACTCTGCTCTTCTTTCCTGCTCAAGAAAAATGCAGGATCTTCTCTTTGCTCCTTTCCTTGTAAGCCAGAAGCAGTAAGTATAAGAAGCAGTAAGCATAAGAACCTCTGAGAGTTCATGTCACCAAGGGAACTGGAGAACAGAAAAACTAATTAAGGGCCCTCAGTATGCTGAACTGCCAAAACCAGCATGAGAAATGAGCAAAGCATCACTGGTTGGAGTCAAACAAAGACAAATGTAATGAATGAGGACAATTAATGCATTTAATTTTCAAGGACCAGGATAATTTGAAGCTGCAGTTTCAGACAACAAAACCCAATGCTCTGCAAGTGAAGAGTCAGGAAAGGCATATGATCAAAAAGAATGCATTCACAACATTGCAGTTGCAGGGCAGTAGGCTTCAGTAGGCCATACACCTATAAGTAGAGACAAGGCCAAATAATGCAGTTTTATGGATTAACCTCATAATTTTTAGTCTTTTCTATTCTATTTGAGATTATCAACACTGAGTGTTCACACTGCTTCCCTCATAGATGAGCTCTCTAAATGTGAGTTTAGGACAGCTTGTTGACATTCTGCTCACTCTTTGCAGGAGAGAAAAAAACACGTCAGCCAGAGGACACAGATGTGAGTAGAGAGCTAAACAGTATTACCCAAACTGGTGGGATCCATTTCTCTTTTTTCTTAAAATTATTTTTGAATGAGTGTGCAATGTTGTGCCACAAGCTCTAGGACATTATGATCTAATACTTACTGATGCTCAGCAATTTTAAGATTGCTTTGCTTTTACAACCAGGATAAGACTTTACTATGCTTCATACCAGCTACAGTGGAAAACCAAGACAAAAAAAATAAGCAGAACTCCCAGTCAGTAAAGCCAGTATTTACTGATCTAACTTGAGAGCCACAGAAATCTAGCAAGGTCGTGCACACAAGCACTATGTTGTATTTGCAGCAATGTCAGAACCCTTTTCAGAGGCAACTGCACCTCTGAGTGAGCTACTTACTTCAAAATGTGATTGGTACTCAGGTGTACCTAGTCTATGTTCCTTCTCAGAGTGTATTTCAAAAGGGTGGATCTGCCTTGGAAACAGAAGTGACTACTGTGAGTAACAAACTGGGTAAAAGAGGAGGCTGTATCTTAGTCATTCGGCATTCAGAATAATGGTTTGGTTTAGAATGCTGAGCCTTTTAGACTTTTCACTTCAAAATGTGACCCCTTCTGTTCTGACAGTCTGCCAGATACAGAGTTGAAATAGATGGTGATAAATTTGAAAAATGACAGGTTTAAAGATGTCAAGGAAACCTCAGTTTTCAGCATGAAGGAAAACTATGCACAGTAACAGTATTACAAAGCAGAAAGTTTAACCATCAAAACAGGGACAAAAAAGCAGCAGGTTTGGTTTTAGAAATTGTTCATTAATTTCAATCAAAACATCAATGGCTTCCTCACAATGAGAAAAGGGGCAGTAAGACTTGTGAAGGGGAAATATATACAGACAGAAACTCCATTATCTAGCAACTGTGTACCAAAGCAATTCTTCCCAGTAGAAATAACTTCATTACGTAATTCAGCTAAATACAGGTGACAATTTATCAGTATTGACATATATTGTGAAGAGAGCAAGAAAAATCAAACCTAGACCTTTGAGACAGAGAATGACATATTCCTCCCTTTCAGCCTTGATTCTTTTCTGCCAAGTTTCAACCATTGCAAAAAGCTTTGGAAACAAGTAATTTAGAAAAAGTAAGATAGCAAGAGTGCATCATACCACTCTGCTTGATGTAAAACAGTGTCTTTCCCCTCTGAAACACATCTTTTTCTGGACATTTAGAAGTAAATAAGTTGGGTCATGGAAAGGGTAATTTTTTATAATTATGTATTATTTACTGAAGAAGCACTTTTAAAACTATATTCTGTGAGTGCTTTAAGTACAAAAAAAAAATCACACCAATGTTCAAGTGTCATAGTGGTTTTTTCCAAGAGAAGACCACAGGAATTTCTCTCCTCTGTCTAATAAAATGTAGTCTGATAGAAGAGAGCACAATTCTTCATAAATATAAAAGCGGAGGAAAACAACAAATCCCAACCAAAGAACCTGTATTGAGACTGGAAGCAAGTAGTTTAAACTTCAACAGAAGTTCAGGAGGAACACAATTACTTTAATATTATGTTATTATAGCACTCATAGTGTGAGGATCCTTCTAAAGGACAAATCATTACTCCCTTTTAAGTGAAATTTGGCGTATAGAGTATATTAAATGCCAGAGATGCTTGTGAAAAGAAAAAAACAATGGTATGAGTCAAGATAGCCCTTACAACCTTGTCTGGATGCATCTAACCTTGCTGCTCTAAGAAGTTTCCTCTTGGGAGTGTAATCCAATTGATTTTGGTCACAAAATTCTGCTCTCTCTAAAAATGTGCTTTCTCTGTGTGCCTGCAGAGAAAGGGATTTTCTCCATGTTTTATGAAGCAGGATTCATATTATTTTTTTAGGTATTTTATGGAAATTGGAAACAAACCTTTTTTTTTCCTTTCTTTCTAAGAAAAAGATGTTACTTGGCATTGTGAGGGCCACAAAATTGAACCGACTTTTTTCTAATCTATTGCATTTACAGAAAATAATGAACGGAAAAAAATTTAAAAGGTAATGATGAATATATAGGCTCAGGGAAAACCTTAAATATTTCACGTAAACAATAAATATTTAGGATCAAGTTTGAAAGATTCCTGACTGAAATTCACAGGGCAGAATGTGTGAAGCATTTCCTATACTGCCAAGAGATTTACCTTCTCCATAAGAGAGACTGAATGGGAGACAAACTTCTGTCTCTGAGCTCTAAACAGCCAGACTGTGAAGGCCTAAAAGACAGACAATTCTCACTCTTCTTATGCTATTGTGCTCTTATTCTTATGAATTATATCAAGCATTCAGGGTGTGACATGCTATCATCTTGGCAACTGGCAGCTTAAGGCTATCCAGGCTCAGGACGTGCCTGGCCTGAGGTTAGTTGGGGCTTCCCTCACTCAAGCCAACACTCTAGGCCAGAAACGGGTGTGTGCAGAAAGCACATGTACCACAGTGAGATCTCATGCAGGACTAAAGAACAAGCACACACTGGGAAGGAAGGACAAGATCATTTATTCATTGAATAAAGGATCTGAGGTAACAGCCAAGTGGTCCAAATGTCACCCAGTGCCTATTTGCTGACTCTGAACAGACTCCCATTGAGCACGTAATGGATATTTCTTCAAAGGCAGAAGGATTTGAAATAATTCAGGCCATCTTAGGATGACCTTGAGTTTCTATTCTATAATCAGGACAAGCATCTAGGTCACAGACTAAATACTGCTCATGTAGAAAGAGTTTTTGAGAAAATTACATTCAGTTGAAGAAAAAAACCCTCCAAATCCCTCAACTTTATATTTGCCTAAAGTAAGCATTACTAAATCCAAAGAAAACAGCAGATGACTCCTCACCAAATCACAAGAATGGTTGCCATAAGGGTGTGTAGTTTTAGAACCAAATACGGTAACCAAATACAGAAGTTCCCAGTCTTGTTTGTCCAAAATCCAAAAGAAATATATTGACTCTTCCACAGTATTTTCCCAGAGTATAGCCCGAAAGCAGAGACAGGCAGCAATCTAAAACAAAAAAAAAAAGGAATATAGTATTATCACTGCAATACTGAAAAAGGGTAGCCAGGAATTTCCAACCTTAAAACAGCAGCAGAAAGAGCATTCTTATTCCATTTTAGTAGAGGAATGAGATGTAGCATCAGCCTTCCAACACACAGTGGTACAAATTTACATGCTACAACTACCTGAAAGGAGGTTGTGGCAAGGTGGGGATTGATCTCTTCTCTCAGGAAATTAGTGACAAGACAAGAGGAAACAGCCTCAAGTTGCACCAAGGGAAGTTCAGGTTGGAAACGACGAAAATATTTTTCACCGAAAAAGTGGTTAAGCATTGGAACAGACTCCCCAGGAAGTGGTGGAGTCATCATCCCTGAAAGCATTCAAGAAATGAGTGGACATGGCCCTTCATGGTATGATTTAATGGGCATGATGGTATTTGGTCAAAAGTCAGACCTGATAATCTTGTAGATTTTCCCCAGACTTAATGATCTATGATTCTTTGTTAAATTTTTAATAGTCTCTCCTCTTGCTCTTTATTGTTTAATTCTTTCCTCCTACTCTTAATTATAAAAAAGGCATGAAAAATGTTTTTTTATGTGTCACTCAACACTTCATAGAAAAGACATCAGTGATATAAAACATGTATATCAACACTCACATTGTTAAAACACTTGTTACTGCAATAAAACTATACTTTCTCAGCTGCAACTCACTTTGCCATTGGCTCAGTTGCCTTTCAGTCAGATATTATTCATTGTCAAATTTAATACAGAAATAAGAAACTCACAGGGGAAAGTTGTAACTGTGGATATTGCATTTTTTGTCCTCTTCTTTTTTTCCATGTTCAGAAAAAGGCTTTTTAGCCTTTATTTTTTATTCTTACATCTAAACAAATCTTCTTCATATTCTAAGACTAAGACAATATCCACAAGTTTAGTTTAAACCTGACTTGGTTTACAGAATTTTCGTATGAAGATATAAAAGCATGCATGTTGTACATACATATTCACAGTGAAAGCAATAACAAAGCAGCAGAAGTCCTTTTAAGCACCTGAATTCTGTATCTGCTCTTGGCAAAGTAGATGTAAGTTATAGCCAGCACAAACCACTTTTGTTTCATGAGGCATGTTGTATTCTCAATTCAACTATTCTTTCATGGGTTTGTTTTATTGTTCCTATGGTACACAATACATCCCATTCCAGTCTCACACTAAGTAGGCAATATGCAACAAGCTCAACCAAATTATTAGCTTTCATAAAAGAAATCATGAATGACATCTGCCTTTATATATCCCATTATATTAGTAAAAATGCAAATTAAGAACATTAAGCATCATAAATTTCCATTGTATAGAAATCATGATATATTCTCCCAAAGAAAGTAAATACTAAGAGTTGTTTGCACCTCAACTGCTTCAATATTTGCATAAATAGCTATTGTGTAATTTTAGCAACATTCTGGATGCACTTCAGGGCTTAACAGAGCAGCCTGTTCTTCCTTCTGTGAAACTGTTAATATAATATGACCACTGTTACATTTGTTACTGCTATACTGTGATTTAGACTTCTTTAATAAGCCTTTAAAACAGACAGTTCATTGAATGAGCCATAATATGAATTTACATTTGATGAGCAGTGTAAGACTGGAAGTCATTCCAGCAGGCTTTCCAAAAACATCATCTGTGCAATCCTGCCTAGATACCTGCTTGCATGGTACATTGACACGCACAGTTTCAGAGTTGCAAATACACAGCAACATGTGAAAAGAGTTACAGCTGTAGAACACCACTGTTCTATTTTTATTGCCTTCCATGAGACATCCATGTGAGGGGTGTGATAGAATTAGCAGTAGCAGTTAGAGCCTATAAAACCAGATAAAGGTGTGGAGAATAAAGGCAGAACAGCTGAGCCAGCAAAAATGTCATTAAAGAGTAATATGATTTAGAAAGACTCATATCGCAATCTGCTACCACATAACTACCTTGACCTTACGCTCCCCTTCATACCCATCAAAGAACAGCCAACATTGTTTTACTGGGAGAAGGAAGGAGACCATGAGTGAGGCCGCAGCAATTATTTCCTCCTCAGAAAGCTATTGATTGACTTGACAATGTGGTTCACATTTTTGGGGTCCCCATTTTATAATCACACTAGTTCAAATGAAGGAGATCATAAACTCCTCATAATGCTCCATGCCTAAAAACTTGTGGAGAGACCTTTGTATGGCACTTCTTTTTGAGTTCACCCATGCTGTTGAACTTATAGAATCATAGAATGGCCTGTGTTGGAAGAACCTCAAAGATCATCTAGTTCAACCCCTCTGGCATGGGCAGGGACACCTACCCATACAGAAAAGACAAGGCATTTTCTGCTTTCCATGCTGCCATGCTGGCAAAGGAAGTTGGGGGTGCATGGGAACTTGGGAGGAGACACAGCCGGGACAGGTGACCCAAACTGACCAAAGGGATATTCCATACCATATGGCATCATGCTCAGTATATAAAGTGGGAGAAAGAAGGCGGAAGGGTGGGACGTTTGGAGTGATGGTGTTTGTCTTCCCAGGTAACCACTGTGCATGATGGGGCCCTGCTCTCCTGGAGATGGCTGAACACCTGTCTGCCCTTGGGAAAAAGTTAACTAATTTCTTGTTTTGCTTTTGCTTGTGTGCAGCTTTTGCTTTCTCTATGGAGTTGTCTTTTTATCTCAACCCATGAGTTTTCTAGCTTTTACCCTTCCAATTCTCTCCCTCATCCCACTGGTGGAGGAGTGTGTAAGTGGCTGCGTGAGGCTTGACTGCTGACTGGGGTTAAACCATGACACACAAATTTAGTGGGTTATTTATTTTAGCTAGATTGGTTTAGGCATGCCATTACCATGTTAGACCAAAGTCCATACATTCTAGCCAACATCAAATAATTAAAACTCAAGTTTTTGCCCTCCCTTGAACTGCACAGACTTAATCCTTTCCATTGAAGAGTGTATTATGAAATTAAAACAAACGTTTATTTTCAAAGCAAAGATGATGACCCCTGGGGAAAAGCCATGTATATCCTGCCAATATTTGAGCAATTAGTATTAAGTCTGCATGCATCACAAAATAATATCTTGACCTTCTACTTGTGTGAGAAACTCAAGTCTAAAAGCAAGAGAGGGAATCAACCTGTATTCACTGTCCTCTGAACATTTAAACAATTATTCTTACTAAAGTTGCTAAATCTTGTCATACCATTCATACACAGAGAGGATTTGTCACTTACACTCATTGGTTATGCCCAAGGAAATACCTCACTGATTGACACTCAGCATTCAATAGTGAACTCATTTAAGAAAGAATCTACAATCTAATGATGCATTTATTTCAGAGGAATCATTCCCAAATGTTCCTCCAGTTTGAAACAAAAAAATATCATGTACATATAATCTGATAACTCTTTTATGAAACGCCTGTGGTTTGTGCAGCAGTTTGCATGGCCACATCATCATTGACACCTCCTGCTGCCTGAATACTTCTTAGACCTGATGTTTCCAAAGGCACCATAGACATATGCACTGACCTTTGCTCTCACTATGACACAGACAAGTACCTTGCATCACAGAGCAGAGAGTGAACCAACTACCAGAATACAGCTCACATATTTTTATGAACACTTAAGGTCACAGTTCACTCAGACATGAGACATCAAAATCTTCACTGCTAAATCATCTACATCTTAATTCCTTTGCAAAGGATTCCTTGATTTTGTGTAAGAGTGTCATTCATCTTCAACATATCAATCTGGGAACACAATTAAACTCAAATAGACTAAAGGACTAACGCAACAGATACTACAAAGAGATATACACTGGAATGTATCCAGCACTCTACATATTATATGGATTTATATATATTCCACAATTAGGAAAAGTGATGTTTAGTGTTCTGGTGCCAGAAGTTGGGACTTCCAGGGACTGAAATTATATTAAGATTTATGTTAATAAAATTAGCATTAATACATCTATCCATCACCACTCTGGCATAGGAAGAGCTGAGTATTGCCTACAGAGTCTATAGCACTGTCTCCCTGCTACCAGGTACATAAATGCTTTGCAAAGTTCCCTTTTGATTTCACAGAACACAAAAAGATTTCTCTGGTAATCAGGCCCAATCTCATGCTCTGGAAGGCAACCAGGTCATGTAGCTCTATTCAGAAATGTATCAGGCTTAAAATCAATTACACTTTTTGCCCCAGTGCTTTAATGGAAAGACAGCTTCAGCACATACCTTTGAATTATTTAGAAGCTCCAAGATGATGAGCCACAAGATACAAGGAAAACATGAGAGTCATCCTTGCGTTAGAAGTCATGATAAAGCTAGGTAACAGTCCAAACTCGTGTTCATTCTCTCAGGCACACACCTGTACTTCCAGCACCCCTTGAATAAAAGGTGTTTATGAGGAAAAAAAAATATTGTGAAGAGCTGAATAGAAAAAAAACATAGTCAAATGACTTAAGAAAAAAACTAATTGGTTAAAAACAAAAACACACAACCTACAACACTAACAACTTTCTGAACAATTAGTTTATGGTTCACACTTATCAGTAGAATACATGCCAGAAATGGCAGAATCATTCTGATTCAAGTAGAATTTCCTCAAATGTAATTTTCCCTGGGTAGGGGATCTGGCTACCTATTAAACAGCCTTGGTAAAACTCCAAACTCTGTTTACATGTGCTCTCAAGTGTATGCCACTAATAAAAGCAATTACTCATTAAAATATTGGTGAGGGGAGGAAAAAATCATGATCCAGTCTGAAGGTGATGTTCAACACTTAACAAGAGTTCAGTGGAGTTACTGGTTTGAGGTATTGTCATGTCCCAGCACCAATTCCTTCCTCCCACCACTTTTGTGTCACTACATGCTCTCCCACTGGAAGAGAGCAGCAGAGTCACTATGATCCTGTGTCACAAAAATTAGATCAAGTACTCAAGTACTCATCTATTTAATGGGGGAATCCCACTGTTTCCTCCTTCATTTTCAAAAGAATCTGTCCCCCAACTTGATTTTAACCATAAGCAGTTGTGTCGGCATAACAGAGGATCCGAAAGGGTGCAAAAACAAGAAATGGAGGAAGCAGCCCCTTAGACTGGTATTGCAGCAAGGTGTAAGGTAAAGCCACAGGGTCACTGTGTAGGAAAACTGTGATCATCATATAAATGAAATGCAGTTTCCTAGTCTGTTGACCTCTTATCCACTCCCAGGATCATGTTTCTTAAGGACATTCACCGTGCAACTACCATCTGGGCCTGATCGTTAGATAATATAAATCCACTGAAACCAGAAGCCTGTGTTGCTTCACATCATGTCATCAATACTTTCACCAGCCTGAAGTAAAGTACCTCAGAATAGATGCACATAATCAAGAGCCTTAACATGCTGCAAAAGGTCCATTATGTTTATTTCATCATATCTAAATATATTTTAGACAGCTTCATTTTCTCCAGAGAATAGTTTTCTTCTGTGCTTGGAAGGTAAATTTGCCTTCAGCAAAGATTTTTTTCAGAACAGGAATACTCATCATTCAAATAAATGATAATGTTTTTTTCCATCAACCTGTTCATTTATCCATGCCACTATTTTTATTGATGCATTTCTCCTTCTAAGCAAGGTTGAGTAGAAATCTACATTCTAATTAACATTTTTATATGACTATGATATGAATAAAACCAAATGGCAACAGGGAAATTTGAATTGATCACACAAAACTAAGGTGTAATCACTCTACAGTGATTAGGAAAGGCTTTACATTTGGGTTTCTTTAACAATTATTATATCTACTGAATAAAAGGAGGTTTCATTCTGGAAAAGGATATTCCTTTTTAAATATTTTAATCTGATACAAATTCACAAACCTGGAATGGTGTTGTGTGGCATTCACTGCACTGAGAATATATATATATACTTTTTTTTCCTACCAGAAATATTTGTTATTCCTCATCAGGTCCCAAAAGAAGATTTGTACCTCATGTCCTGACTTTTGATATACATGGGAGGGGTTTCTATTAATCCAGCTGGGTATAGCTGTTTCAACAGCATTTGACCTTCTTAGCTATATGCACTCAGTTAAAAGTGTAACTTACCAGTAGAGATCATAGAATAAATTGAGTTGGAAGAGACCTCAAAGATCATTGAGTCCAACCCTACAATGATGAAGGATATACACTACAATGGCTCAGAGAAGTGCTAGTTACCAATGCAATTCTTTATTATCCAAAGGCATTTAACTTCGAGGAGCAAAGGTAATCCGTTGGGGCTGTCTTTACCTACAGCAAAGGAGTGTCTTCCATCCTAGGTTATATCTTCAGAGCAGGATTGCTGTGGCACACAGTTTACATCAAGGCTTATGCTGGCAGAAGACAGTGTAAATCCTAAGAGTTCTGATTTTGCAAGTTATGCTGGGAGTCCAGGACAAGGATGCAAGAAACATGCCTGTGGCCTGTTGGACTATGTTCCTGTAAGAAGTTATTTAAGATTACAGCACTAAGGTGATCCACTAGGACATCTAAGCGCTTGCTTATTAACATTCCCACTACCATATAATATCACTCAATTGGTTTGTATTTGCAATGTCAGTTTCTGACAAGGTGTTTGTGAAGTACTGCTATGAATCTATTTTATTATTTGCTGAAGTGGGTGCTCAAAACACAAGAATAACTATGAGTACATCCATATTAGCATATTAGTTCAGGCTGGGAGTGCACTTTTGGAAGGAACCACCTGATCATCCCTGCTTCCAACATTTCTGTTTATATTGTGTTGTCTCTGAGCACACAAACTGTATCCCTTTCAGATGAAACTGTACCAGAAGCTCATGCAACACATCAAATAAGGATATTCAGTCCACAGGGTCACATTGATACAAATTAAAACCCTTGAAATCAAAACAGAATGAAGTCAGATCCTCCAGACCACCTGTTTCCTTTACAGATCTACTTCTATTTCACCATGGTAAAATATGCTGAGTCAGTGGTGAAACTAGTCTAATTTCTCTTCACTTTTGCTACTTCAAGGGAGTAAGGTAGGAGTAGGCAGAGTACCAAAACTTTATCCATATTGGACCATTCCATCAGTTTAACGTGCAAGTTAAGATGACAGAAATGGAACTATTTACCCAGCAGAAATGCACACAACTTCACAGAACTGGATAAGTAAGGATATTTGTTCACTGGATGTTTTGGAAGGATTCTTGGATAATTCAGATTGGAAAGGACTCCAGGAGGTTTATAGCCCAGCCTCTGGATCAAAGCAGGGTCATCTCTGAGCTCAGACAAGGTTTCTGAGGGTTTATCTAGTCTAATCCCCAAATCCTCTATTTCTACAAAGGGACAGCCTCTCTGGACAATCAACTTCACTTGCCTGTCCTCATGTATAAGACGATTTTCTTGTATCCATTCTGAAACTTTTTGTTGCAGTTTAAACCTGTTGTGTCTCATTTTCCCACCACGTAGTGTTGTGAACAGCCAGATCCGTATTCTTAATAGCCTCCACATCAGTACAGGAAGAAGGCTATTGGGTCTTTCTCCAGACTGAACAAGCTCAGATCCCTCAGACTCTTTTCACAGGGAAAAAACTCCAGCATGACCAGCTTGACTGCCTTCTGCTAAGCTGGCTCTGATCTGCCTATGTGTTTCTTGTACTGGATGGCCCAAAATAGGGCATTGTGTTCCCCATGCTATCCAATGAGTGCAGAGTAAAGAGGGATAATTACTTCCCTCAGTCTACTGGCTGTGTTGCTGTTAATAGAGCTCAGGATGCTCTTGACCTTTAATGCTGCCAAGCCACACTGCAGGCTTCTTCTCAGCATGCTATGATCCCAGAACCTCGAGTCCTTCCACAGAGATGTTCCTTCCCATCATGTCAGTCCCCAGCCTGTACCACTGCCAGGGTTCCTAGCCAAGGGCAGGACTCTGCACTTTCCTCTGTTGAATTTAATACCCACACTGAGTATTGCAAGCAGAGGAATCAATTTTTCACATACTGAGGAGGGCACAATGGGTTCTAAACAGTCAGTACCTTTGTCATTGCCTTTATAGTTTAGAAAGGATCCTCTCTATCTTTGGGAAATAAGTGGTAGTAACTGCCTTGCCCAGCATTTAAAAAAAGGGCCACAAGCCCCTGGCATGAAACTCTCACTTTTCTCATGCTGTTTGCAATTCAGAAAGCGAGTCTGGCTGCACTAACAGACTCAATGATAAAGAAGGCATTACACGTACTTCTTCCACACAGGTCAGAGGTAATTTAAAAACCATGATGGAATGGTTATCCCAGGTAGACAGGTGTTTAAAAAGGAAATAAAAATGTCTTTTGTGTTTAACTATGTCAGGCCCTCAAATACATCTATATAAATAGATTTTTGCGCAGATCCTGAAACTCCACCACCCAACCTTGCTATTGGTGATTTTTGTATGCTTCCAGAACAATACAAATTGTTTTGATTCTCCATTTACATGGATGGTCATGCCCTAGAAATTATCAATAAGCCAGATTTGATAGCTGCAGTGACGATTAGACAGGCAGATACAAGACGAGCATCTCCTGATTCAAAATGTAAATTATTACTCCGTGTGAATTAAATTGCCGCTAATGTTGTAAGTCAGTTAATCTTATACAGTGTTTTTGTTTGAGTAGTTTCTACTTTTCCACATCTTGCCATTTTGTTGCTTCCTATTTATGATTTGAAGACCCAACATTTCAGAAAGCATGCAAAGGTCCTAGCAGACCCACAACTTCTCTGGACCACTGAAACTGGACCTTTGGTCTTAATTTCCTAGTGGACAGACAGCCATAATGCTGCTAGGGTTGTGCAGGGGTTGTACTACTTTATGTGGAGAACATGCTAAATGCTGCTTAGATGGACTTCCACAGCTGTTAAATGTTATCCACGCATTAGCATAACAACCACAATAGGCCTATAATCCTTAGCCTCTTCTTTCCATGATGTAGCAAGGAGCTTCCCCAATGGACTGCAGCCCCTAAATGGGCATTCAGTTCTAGCTCTCTGACAAATAATTCCTTTGTCAGCACTGAAACTCAGAATTACATAGAAGCACACAGAAACATTTAGATTGGAAAAGACCTCCAAGATTGCTGAGTCCAACCTTTGACCAAGCACCACCTTGTCAAGTAGACCACAGCAGTAAGTGCCACATCCAGTTGTTTCTTGAATACCTCCAGGGACTCCACCAACTCCCTGGGCACTGACTATGTCCATTTCAAAGTTTAACAACCCTTTCCATTAAGAAATTCTTCCTGATGTCCAATCTGAACCTCCCCCGGCACAGCTTGATGCTGTGCCCTCTTATCCTGTCACTAGTTTCCTTGGGGAAGAGGCCAACCCCCACCTTGCTACAACCTCCTTTCAGATAGTCGTAGAGAGTAATAAGATCTCTCCTGAGCCCTCTTTTCTCCAGGCTAAACACCCCCAGCTTCCACAGACACTTCTCATAGGACTTACTCTCTAGACCCTTCCTCAGTTCTGTTGCCCTTCTCTGGACACACTCCAGCACCTCCATGCTTTCTTGCAGTGAGGGGCCAAGAACTGAACACACTACTTGAGGTGTGGCCTCACCAGTGCTGAGTGCAAGGGGACAATCACTTCTCTGGTCCTGCTGGCCACACTGTTGCTGATCCAGGCCAGGATGCCATTGACCTAACCACCTGGGCACACTGCTGGCTCCTGTTCAGCCACAGTTGACCAGCACCCCAAGGTCCTTCTCCCACAGGCAGCTTCCCAGTCACTCTTGTCTCAGCATGTAGCACTGCATGGGGAACATGGGAAGTGCTTTTGAATCCTGCCATTGAATATAAACTTTTTAACAATGGCAAATTTCATTCTGTTTGTGTAAAGATAAGTGATCCTACATGTAGCTTGGCTTATAAAATATCATAATTTTGGGGGCTACTATCCACAGCAAAAAAAGTGATCCATTTATGACTAAAAATGTCATGCAAAATGAACTATTAGTCTTTAGTCTTTGAATCCTTGTACCTCAATTTTTGATAAAGCCTGCAATGTGGATATAATAAGTTAATAACATGAGCACTTATTAGGCCATGGATAGCCATATTTGAAGCTGCTGAATGAAATAAAGCAAACGAGAAATGTTTTGAGAGGCATCCTGCTTTCTCCCCAGCCACCATAAATAAAAGATAGAAATTCACTGATCTTTGCTCTCATATATTTCCCATGCTGTACCTGTCTCAAGACTTCAAACAATCTGCATAGCAAATCATTTCAAGTGATTACAAAATCCAGATTAGTTAGCATAAGACCACCTGCACTGAGATAAACAAAGTCAATATTGTTCACATCTAGATTTTCTAAGCAGCAAAATGCATTCGTTTGGAGAGACTTGTGACAAAAAGCTTTAAGAATTATATGAATTATGTATGACCAGGAATATGTGAATGACAGCATGAAAAGAAATTAAATTAATAAGGAATAAAGAAACAGCAGGTGTCAATCTTCCTCAAGTCATCAGGCCATCAGACATTGTGGCACATCTCTACATAGCACTTCAAGATGCTCAGAGCAGGAAAACAAAAGGCAGACTACAACCAGAGAGGAAACAATGCCTGTGAGTAGATCAGCAGGATTCCCTAATGGAGGAACAGGAGGAAAAGGCAAAAGGATAAATATCACTGTCAGCTACTTGAAGGCACAAGAGGCACATCCAAAAAACAGGCATACAATTGCTAAATGAAAACAGCCTAGGAGGCATGAGATCCTTCACAGCTAATGACCTTTGTCCACTGTTTACTCACAGGTAATCCTGCCCAGACTCCCTGCACAAATTGTGTTCATTGTAAGCATGAAGAAAGGAGCATAGGTATGAGTGAATAACACCAGTTCTGTTTAAAATAAACAAACAAAAAGCTCTCCTTCCTGTGCAGGCTGCAATGATATTTGTTACACTACGTTGCTTTGCCTTAAGCACCCACAGCTACTAGAAATGTATTACATATGGTGTAGTAGCAAGTATTTGAAGAAAGTCAACATCAGACATGGATCACTTCCACAGAACTTAATTTTTTTTAAGGCATATTACATTTTTTCCTCTTCTTTGGTACCGTTTATGATTGTTTTGTAATCAAACAGTTGAAAATTCAGAAAGTGACAAAATATTTTTCTTTGCTTCTCTGAGCTACATAATTGAAAGTTTATATTTCCATCAGAAAACTATTCCCAAGACAGTCATACTTCTAGTGAACTTTCTGTTACAATGCAAACTCCTGTCCTTCTTTACAAGAAGCAGTAGTCTTCACAGGCCAAACGATAAAACACACTTGAATTAAATGGCATATAAAGACATTATAAACAACCAGCTTAAAGTGCTTGTCTTTGTACTTCCTAAATTTAGTATCAGAGGGCATTTTCCTGGACAGTCATTTTTATTTTCTTTTTGACAGTTTTTCAATATCAGTATGAAAGGGCCATCAAGTACTATTAAAAGTTTTAAAGCATTTTTTAAAAAGCAGATAAGTGTGGAAACAAACTCTCCCCATTTTTCATAGTCTTGTTTTGCTAAATTGAAGATAACTTGAAAGTGATATATTTGACAGAAAAGAAAGAGATTAAAGATGCAACTGAGAAGGAAAACTGTCATGGTTTAACCCCAGCTGGCAAATAAGTACCACACAGCTGCTCGCTCACTCCCCTCTCTTCCCTGGATGGATGGGAGAGAAAAAGAAAGATAAGAAACAAATTGAAAGAAAGTAAAATATAATAATGATGATGATGATACTAATAATAATAGAAATAAAAAGAAGAGAGAGAAAGCGAGAGAGCAAACCCAAGAAAGAAAAGTGACGTACAACACAGTTGCTCACCACCTGCTGACCAATGCCCACTTCATTCTTCAGCAGCAATTGACCCCTTCTGGCCATCTCACCTAGTTTATATACTGGGCATGACATTCTGTGGTGTGGGCCATTCAGTTCAGCTGTTCCAGCTGTACCCTCTCCTGGCTTCTTGTGCAGCTCCTCACAGGCAAGGCACGGAAAACTGAGAAGTCTTTGGGTAAGCACTGCTTAGCAACAGCCAAAAAATCAGTGTGTTATCACCATCATTCTCACACTGAATCCTAAACGAAGCACTGAACCAGATCCTAAGAAGAACATGAACTCATCCCAGCCAAAACCAGGGTACACTTGTGTTTTTTGAAAAGCCCTAATCATTACTATATGCTTTTAAGGTTTATCTGAAGTGCCATCAAAAGGCATTCTGACTTCCTCAATCCCCAAAAATATTCATGCCAATGAAAAATAAGTGAAGGTATGCAATTTCAGTTTAAAACCACCACTGGTACACACCTGAAAATGTGTCAATGTGTTATTTCTCTGGATAAAACGATGAAAATCAAAAAAATGAAAAAACATATCAAAACCAACCAACCTTTCCAGTGTTTGATATGTTTAGAAATAATTTTGAAGGCTAATTCAGTCCATTAAAACAGGCCAAGTATTGTTCATTATTTCAGTTCAGATTAAAATAACAAATACATAAAGCAATTTATCCACTTTCCATTCAAACTTCTGCAGGCCCAAGAGCAATAAGTTGATTGGCACTTCAGGGCAAAAGTTTTGTGCTGATTGTCATGCAGAAAGGCTACTGGAATACTTTTGTCAGAGACAACTATAAGCTGCCAAAAAAAGATTAACAATCATGGCAAAATATTACATTTCCCAAAAGTCATGGATATTGTGACTTCTTTGACAAATGGGACTTAGTTCAGTTTTAAATGATACTGAAACATTAAAAACCTTTAAGCTTTGATTGCATCTTAATGTAGAAACAGAGCACAGAGTTCTTTTATCATATTGTAATGAACTTCAATTAATAATTCATCATTTTTAATATTTTAATAGGTTTCATGCTTTAGAGCCTACCGAAGCAAACTGGAAAAACCACAGGGTATAGAAGCAAACAAAAAAGCATTCTTATTTTCCTGAGTAATGGAGGTTTGTCTCTGTAAAAATGTATGTACTTTTATCCTCACATATTGAGGAATTTGTATCAAGAAGATATTCATTACAAACTCAGAGACTCTGTACTAGTTTAGCTTTGTATTCTTCTCTCTGCAGTTTCTAAATGCTTAAAACTAAGTGAAAATTTAACCATTTCTCAGTGAACAACGAATACTAAAGAAGTCTTGGTATAAAAATTCTTTAGGCAGTAATAAAAAGTGAATCACAGTAGGGAAACTATGTGTATTAAAAAATCAAATAGGTAAAATGGACAGCTATAATTTATTTAGGAAAAATTATTTATGTTAGAAATATACAGATTAATTGAAATTAGTATAGTTCCTTGCATGGCCTGGCAAGATAGGCTGCCAGGGATTGGCTTTCCAGCACTGAGATAAAACAGGTGTTTCTCTCCATGTGTCCAGAAGCTGTAATGTAAGTCCATGACATGGTGATTTTATGTTCAGGATCTCCTGTCTGGATGATGGCAGAGGTCCAAAGTTTAAAGCCAGACCTACAGTTTCAGCTAATAGGTTTTTACTCCAGTGGAGGCTCTAGCAGATGTTCCAGTTCACCACTGCTGTTACAAGAGTGGTAACCACTGGTAGATAAGTGCTCAGATGATTCGACAAGATCATCCTACTTATCCAGGCTCACCTGGAAAACCCCTGATAAAATGATACTGATTATAGAGCATTCTCTGTGGATGCAGAGAAAGTACAGAAAGTATCTGGATGTTCAACACCCTAATGACAAAGTTACAGGCTGTTCTGGATTTTCAGTTCCATCCTAACACAGACTTGCAGCTGTTCTGTAAGAATTTCTCTGTGATCTCTGACTTTTTTTTTCACTCAGCTTTCACCCGTACAGTATAGGATCTCTGGGAGACATTCATCAAAAAGTCCCCTTTGGTATTCCTGTTCCTGTGGGAAATTAACAGCCATCTTGCTCCTGAGTGGATAAACAAAATTGAAAGAAAGATGGTACAAAGTGAAGAAGGGAAAAAATCACTGATTATCAAAAAGTTGTAGCTGACAAATTTTCATTCTTTTATGTTTTATTAAGGTACTAGATTCTAACAACCCAAGAACTTTCTGGTTTTCCTTAGGTTATGATCTGCTTAGTGAGAGGTGCCTCTGCCCAAATTAAGGTGAAAATGAGACCATAAGCTGAAGTCACTAATACGTTAATAATATAGTAGTATAATAATATGGGGTTTATTTGATTGTAATTGTAAATGTGAGGTAGAGAGATAGAAATAAATAGGAAAGAGCAGGGGGAAAGAGAGTGAGAGAATAAGAGGGAGAGGGGGAGAGAGCCACCACTCATGGATCCAGCAGCATCCTGTTGGTCCATCTTCACCCTGAGTTTCAATGGTGGAGGTCCCGAGTCATTCTTCTGGTGATGGGGGTCCCATGCTGCTCCTTTCAGTGTACCACCTTTATACAGTCCAAATTCCAAGTATCTGTGCAGGAGTATTCCTGATCTCCATGCGAAGAGATGATGGACATGCCTTCATTTGCATGCTTCCTCAGGGTGTTTGGTGGTCACAGATACTGCTTGTCCCAGGTGATCTTTGACTGGTGATATGTATATGCAGTTTGCCACTGCAGGAATACATTAATGAGGATGTGCTAACCAGATCTCACCTCTGCCAGGCCTGGAATTAGCACAAACTCATCTCTTTTGTGCTTATCTCAAGTTGTTGCCTTGATGACTAGCACATCTTAGGGCAAATGCCTTTTGTGGCCTTAATAGTGTTTGAGACAGACAAGGTATTCTTTAATTCCTTACACATTATTTAGTGCTTTGCATGACTCCACACAAAAAAACACCTTTATTCTATTCACTGTTAGTCTTCTGAAGTGTGTTTTAGCATTTATTCTGATAAGGCATTATAGAAAATATGCAAATCACTCAGGCTTTACTAAGAAGATGGTATGTTTGTGTAATTGCCAAAAACATACAGCACTATACATGCTAGTCTGAGGAATGGAAATCAAAGTGGCTTTTCATTTGCAAAAATATACAGGATAACTGGAGCCTGGCAGAACTAAAGCCTATTGTTTGGCAGTTGAGGTATTTGGAAAATAGTTCTGCTCATTCTTAGCCATCAAGTAGCACATCTTCTTGTGAACACTTCCAAAAGTTTAGTAAAATTATTTAGTTTACCCAAATTAGATAATAAAGTTGAAGAGGCTGGACGATAAGCAGAATGAGAGCGTGTTTACGGCAGGACTTGTGACCCCGCAGGAGACCTATGCTGGAGCTCTCTCATCCTGAAGGACTGCACCCCATGGAAGAGACCCATACTGGAGCAGTTCATGAAGAATTTCAGCCCATGCGAAGGACTCACATTGGAGAAGATCATGGAAGACTGTCTCCCATGGGAGGGACCCCATGCTGGAACCCAAAAAGGGTGCAACAAGTCCTCCCCCTGAAGATGAAGGAGAGGTAGAGGCAACGTGTGATGAACAGACTGCGACCTCCATTTCCTGTCCCCCATGTGTTGCTGAGG